>NC_026154.1:12223277-12266759 GCF_000512975.1 Sesamum indicum
GTTTTAAAATTTTGAGTATTGATCATAAGGCCGGAGCTTTCTTCAAAACGCCACAACAGCTCCTGAGCAGCCAGCATGTCCTCCCATCTGGCCTTGAAGAGAAATGTGTCATCTGTAAAGAAGAGATGCAATATGCGGGGACCTTGTCGACTAATCAAAACTCCATGAATCCACCCCACTTGCTCCTCATGTCGAATCATGCTGCTAAAGGCCTTTGCACAGAACAGAAACAAATAGGAGAAAGGGATCCCCTTGACGGAGACTCCTTTTCGACTTCAAGAACCCAAAGCTTGCACCATTAAGCATAAAGAAGAAGGAAATCAAAGTAACACAAAGTATGATCAATGACACCAATCTAGAATGAAAATTAATATATATAAATTATTTATTCATATACGTAACAAAATGATTCAAATATGGCAAAAATACATAAATTTGGTTAGTCTCATTAAATTCTATTTTACAGTGTCACTATAAAAATTTGTATAGTTTAAGTAAATGGTACATAATTTTAATTACTTTTTTTATATTTTAAGATTTAAATTATCATAAAATTTCAATTGTTTATTTATTTTTTCAGAGAAAAATAAAATTCTCCCACGCCTTGACAACATGTACTAACTAATTTTATATAACTGCAAACTTTGCACCCAATCATAAGAAATAGTTATTTGTTGGAAAAGTTAATTTAAATAAGGGTATTTTCATAAATTCACATATTATCTATCAAAAAAATATTTTCTAAGGTCTTAAACCTTAATATATAATATAGATACTATTTTTGCTGGTGTTATAAACAAACTTGATCGACTTGTTCAATTTTGTAAAGTCGCAAATTTTAACATCATTAACTTTTCAAATACCCAACTTACCCCTCCCTCTCATGAATTGAATTTTCCATTGCATTTTCAATTTTATTTAAATGATATACACTTCACATACAAAAATCGTAAAATAAAAAAAATAAAATAAAATTCAAAATGGAAAATCAAAATCCGTCTCTTTCCCAACCTGACCATGCCCCTTCCACCATCATCCAACGACAACCCATTCTTCCACCCCTCATTCCCCATCCCTCCCACACGCCGCCGCTACAATAATCCATTTTTTGTTCTCAGCCTCCGGGCCCGCTCCCACCCCCCCCCCCCCCCCCCCCCCCGCCGCATCATGATCCATATTTGTGCAAAATATCACCTAGGAATAATTATATTTTCTTCTCTCGGAGTTTGGCGTGATCTTTTATGATTTGAAAAATTATATCTATTTTTAATTTACTTCCGTCTAACAAATAGGTCTATTCGTTAGTCAATATTCATTGAATTTTTTTATATTAACAAAAATTTTAAATAAAAATTGATATTTACCCTTGGTTGACTTATTACTGATTTATTGCAAATAAAATAAATATTTTTATTATCAAATTACCATTATAAAACATAAATATATTTATTTGACCTACAATAAATCAGTAATAAGTCAATCTTGAGTAAATATAGATTTTTATTTATTTTTTATTAATACAGCAGATTTGGTGAATTTTGATTAATGGAGGCACTTATTTGTTGGATGAAACAAATTTCAGAAGTACCACGTGGAATTTTCCAAACCATATGAGGTTTACGTGTAATTACATTAAATCTCATGTACGGTAGAATATAATTATCCCTGTCATCTAACATGAACAGTACATTACATGCATTCTTATTCTTTTTTTAATTTATTTTATTATAAAGACATTTATACCTTTATTTAAAAATCCTTGGACAATCTATGGTCTGCACCCTCTTATGTATTTCAATCCAACGGTCCTTTTAATTTTCACACATCAATAATAAAATAAAATATTTTTTAAAAACATAATATATTATTATGTCTAGTCATGATTTTTTTTTAAAAATATTTTTTCCCTATTTCAACTATTCATCTTCCCCAATCTCCCTCGAGCCAGCACTGGCCTCCCCCACCTCCGCTTCAGCACGCGCTGCACTGCGCTGTGCTGCCCTCCCTCGCTTCACCTTCACCTCCTCCGCTCGTCTCCACCCCCTCCACCCTCTCTGTATATGTATATATATATATATATATTATGTTAATATTTATATATGTGATATACAAATAAAGTTTAATGCAATTTTACCTCTTATGATATTATAAATGAGCAAATTATCTACAAGTTAAAAAATAATAATAATTTATTACTCCTATGTTTTTTTAAAATAAAGCAACTTGCCTTCCTATCTAAGGAGATGAATTGCTTCATTTAAAAAACATAATGATCTTGCTCGAAATCAGCAACCTGGATGAGCGACCTCACGACAATTAACTAACTCCACCAAAATCAAGTGTTGGGTTCCTGAGAATAAGACAAGTAAAGTGAGCTCGTCGGGCACGTCCCCGACAACGACCCTCCAACGCTCAAGTTATGTTGATCGAGGTAAATGTGTGCGATTAAAGGCGTAGATCGAAAAGGCTTAGCATTAATTACCTCGTAATATGGCGTCTTGGGGTATTTATAAAGCTTAGCTGGATACTGTTGAATGGGTCACGTGGCTTTATCCTGCTAGCTTATGTCCGCAATCGGACGGCTGTCGTTGCCTGGGGATTTTCAAGTGTATAATAGGGTCTGGGTCAAATCTGCTCCGACCCAACCGATAGAAAAGAAGCAGGTCTAGGGCGAAAAGACTAAAATGCCCTTCATTAAGGGTATTATAGGCATTTTTCATGTATACCTATCATACATAAGTATGTAAATTGTTGCATTTTTAAAAACAAAAGGAGGTAAATGCTATTTCTTTTTTCATAAGAAGATAATTTGCTCATTTACAATATCACAAAGGGTTGCTTGCATTTTTTTCCCAATATAAATACATTGATATTAATATTAATTACCATAAATATGAAATATGTATATATAGTATTTATATACAATTTTTAGATCTAGCCAATTAAATTTAAATTAAGTAAATTGGACTAGACCTATCAATCGGGGGAAATTACCTAGAGTTGGACTTATGATAATAGCTACTATTTGGACCTTTCAAACCTATTATTTTTAAATTAGACTCAGACTCGGACCCATACCTATTAAAGTAAGTATTTTGAACATGAATAAGGTTTAGACTTTAAATACTCATGGCTGTGGATATTGAATATTTAAAAATCTAATGCTCTAAAAATTCATACATATATATTAACTTAAAATTATTTAATTTGTAAATTTTTTTGATAAATTAATCAACAAGATTTAGTTATCATCTAAATTTTTAAATTTTGTACATAGTTTATTAATTTTTTTCCGTATTGATATTTTGCAAAAATTTGCCAGAGTTTTTTATCTTTATTTTTGTAGTGGTAACTCTTGATTAACTTTATAATAAAATTAATTCGAGCATAAAGTGATAAGTCAAGCTCGATTAATATATGAAACTAATAGAATCTGTTTGAATTTCAATTGTAAAAATTCATGAAATTAAAGTTAAAACACAAGTTTAAATCGAGAAAAAAATCATTTTAAAATTAAAATATGATTTTCATACCCTTTTTTCTTTCTACCAGCTCTTTAATTTTTTATTCTAGAATTTATGCCGACTGTTTAATTGATTAATAACGATAAAGAATAAAGTCAAGATCATTATATATATATATATATATATCAACGATACTTAATTTGCACATATTAAAAATTCAAATAGTTATAATTTTATTTTATTGATTGCAAGTTCGTGAAATGTTTTTAATATATTAATTTAGTATTATGTTTTAGTGATATCAATGTAAAAAAATACGTATAATTATTTCATTCATTTTAGTTTGCGAAAGACCCAATGGGTAAGTCCCATATACTTTGGGTATAAAATGGTTAAGACCGTTATAATTTGAAGTTTTAAAACTTCAAAATAATATTTTAATTTTTAATCATTAAAATTAAATTGTGTAAAATCCCGTTAAATTTTGTAGCACCCCACTAATGGCCATTATTTTTATTTTAATTTGGAGTATTATATGTCTTATTCTAACACTATATATAGGAGGTCGTATGGGTCTAGGTACATACACAACTTACTCTAGCATCTCGATTATCGCATTCCTATTCTTCTTACAATATACTTTTGGGCAACTTGATAAGATCTAGTTTTCTAGTTTTCTTGTAAACTTACTCACAATAGAAGACGCCGATTGCGGCCTTTTTAGGATGGTGGTGAGCCGATAGTACTTGCACGGAAGGAGGCCATCACGATCTTAGGAGAATGTCAAGTGACGTAACTCCTACATGCCAACCGTTTTATATTTATTTACATATATCACATGTATTATTTATCTTGATTTGTTAATTTTAACAGTAAACTAAAATTTTCACGTCAAAGAATATTTTAAAAGTAGAATTCGAGTAAAATATGTAAATAACAATTATATGTATTTGTTGAATTTGAATTCGAGTAGAAAAATAACCGCCCATTGACAGCTCTAAATTGAACCATAATTATATTAGATAAAATCAATTAGTTCATAATTATGAGGTAAAAATTATTTTACATCTAAAAGTTTGAGAAAAATCGCATTCAGAGAGCGTGTGTCGTAAACTCTCGGACATAAGGGGCATTGTCAACTACTGCCCCATCTCCCCCTCTTCCTACTTAAAAATCCAATTTATAGGAATGGTAATATTTTGCGTCGGTATAAATATTTACTGCACCACAAATATGGTAATTTTGCTATTACAATGTCATACATAATATGAAAAGGGGTGTCAAATAAGTCGAATCGTTTCGCGATCTTTCCGAGTCGACTTAATTTGAAGTTCGATTAAGTTTGATAGAGCCAACTTGAGTTCGAACTCGAACTCAAAATGTTCTGTTCATAAGCTCGCGAGTTATTTTTTTATATATTTAACTCCATATTCAATACCATATCCAACTTTATATTCAAAATTAACCATATATTATAATTCTTAATTAATATCATATATTTCAATTTTAGATAATAATACATTATGGTATTTTTATTTATATATTTAATCTCTATATAAAACAAGCTTAATCAATAATTTAGTAAGTTTTAATATTCTTTTAAATAATTATTTAATATAACGCATATAAATTTTATGTTAGATTAATTTTAAAAATCCATTTGTAATATCTTATACCCTTTTTAAATTAATAAGTCCTAACAATTAACCTATAATTTTTTATGTCTATTTGTGAGTAGATATTTATACCAAGTTACATAAGATGCAACTTATTTTAGTACTTATAAACTTATGTCAAGATTTGGGTATTCTCGTGGATTAATTTAAAGAAAATAATAAAAATAATGATGATGATAATGGTTGAACTTAAATTTTTTTTTGGTATATAATAAAATCAACCGCTTTTAAAAAAGAAATTATGTTTATTTCATTTATTAATATATATCAATAACTATACAAAATTATGTGAACATATTTTAATTTGATGTATATATGTATTTTCTGTACTTTTATTTATTACATTATTACTTAACTAATTAGTCATTTATATTTCTATAATTTGATGTATATATATGAAAATGTTATCATCAATTCCTCGCATTTGTTATATGACATGGGGTAAGTTGCATTTAACTCAAAGATCGATAAAAGAGCCAAAGTTTCTAATGGTAAAATATGAAGTGTGTTTTGATCACAAACTCCTTATTCGATCATATCAACTATAGCGCAAAACAAGTATTTAAAATTTCTCAAGAAAAAAAAATCATAAAACCTTAAAAAACACAATAGGACAATTATCAAAGTTGTTAAAGCCTACTAGATAAAGAATTTAACATTGAGAAACATTTGTTCGTTTAATTAATAAGAATGAATCAATTTCAATAAAAATAATTATCGATTGTTTTGAACTTTGGAAATATCCAAGGTACTTGATAATGAGCAGAGGGACTCTGAAGGTATCAAGAACTGATATTACTAACTGCCGTGTGGACAGGATGAACCTAAAAGACAGAAGCACGTTAGAGCCAAGTCGGAAGGGATTCCAGTGATGGCTGTCCAATGGTCAAGTCAGTAAGAATCCCAAGAATGTTTTATAAGTATTTTTGTATAGAGTTCAAACTTTATTATGGAAATGGAAAGTCATATTTGTACGTAAGGGTGGATTAGTATAATGTTTTATGATCCATTGGATCATATGTTCATCTGATGGGTCGCCACGAATTGTATCAGGACAGTTGATAAAGACAGGAGGTGGTCCAGGGGACCAATACTGTGCAGACGGCTCTGGTAGTATTTTTTTTTACACTCTCTCCTTTGTTTTCAAAGGTACAATAACCTTCAAATACTTTCACTCTATAGGTCCTATAAGATCCTATTTTTTTATTACGTATACCTTCAGTATGCTGTTTCTCTTGACCTTTATAGGTCTCTCGTCTTGAATGATAAAGGTCCCAATAAGGGATATAAAAAATATCCCCTCATCACGTTTTTTTTTTAATCAATTGTATTAACTTATTGACAAATTATGATTTTGAAGGCATCATCTTAACCTATCATGATAATCGAAAGCTTACCACCCTAACTTTTTTAGGTAAGACCTATGCTATACCACTCAACAATTCCTTGTTCCCATACAAGTCAATAACTAATACAAACTGCTCGAAAACCTTATAGTCAGAATGAAAATACTGTCTGACCCCCGAGTGAAGCTTCAATATGCTCGATCATGTCTCCCGCTGCATCTGTCTCCCATGAGAGCCAACCGTGAAAACTCAGGTCCTTGGTGTTACTGATGAAGTCGATTCCACCAGGGCTGCAATTGAATTCCATCAAGCGACATGCCAATTATGATAAAGCCAAAGGGGCAATTTATCAAACGCCTTGCAGAGGGAGCCACGCCACTTCTCTCCCACTCACGCTCAGCCCACAGGCCAAGAATGCCTTTTGCTGCCTCGTTCTCGTCTCAACGTTCTCTTAGAACCACGATCAGAAACCCGGAGCAGGTCTGCACCTCACTTTTCTGCACTATCATACACCTTTTCCTCCGCCGCCGCCGCCTCTCCGAAGCCATAGACGCTTTCACCGCCATGAGAGGTTACAAATTGACACCGCAACTCCAGGACTGGAACAGCCTCTTGCACCATTTCGGTTGTACAGGGTTAGTCCATCAGGTGATGCTTATTTATCAAGAAATGATCTTTTCTGGTGTGGGACCAAATGTGGTTACCAAGAACATAGTCGTTTACACCCTGTCTAAAGTTGGAGACTTTGACAGTGCCCTTGAATTACTAAGAGATAACAAGGATTGGAAATTCGAGAGTGATGGAGTTACTTATAATACTGTAATTTGGGGGTTTTGTAAACATGGGCATGTAGAAATGGGGCTTGGGCTGGTATCGGAAATGGTTAAAAGGGGTGTAAATTGTGATAATTTCACTTGTAATATATTAATGAAAGGATTTTGTGAGAAGGGTATGTTGGAGAATGCTAAACTAGTTATGAACATGCTGTGTAGTGACGTAGATAGGGATGGAACAATTCGTAGAGATGCTGTAGGTTTTAACACTTTGATAAATGGCTATTGCAAGGCTGGTAAAGTTAGTGGCGCTCTTCAGTTGATGGAGAGTATGGCAAAAGAGGGTGTGTTACCTGATACTGTTACTTATAACACTTTGATCAACGGTTTCTGCGAGATGGGGGATTTTGATAGTGCCAAGGGGCTCATGGATGAACTCTTAGAGAGCAGTGATTGCACAGTTGCTGATGCGGAGGAAAAACATGGTGTAGTTGGCGGAGCACGTATGAAAGCAAATCATATTACATATACTAGTTTGATCAGTGGATATGGCAAGCGGCTCCAGACTGGAGAGGCATTGGCTATATACAAGGAAATGGTTGCAAAGGGAGTTGATCCAGATGTAGTTACATACAGTTGTGTTATAAATGGACTTCTTAAGTCTGGGAGGTCAGCTGAGGCCAACTATGTATTTCAGGAGATGATAAGGATAGGTGTGGACCCAAACCATGTTACCTACTCAATTTTAATTGATTTTCTAATTAAAAACAGTAATGTAATGGCTGCATTTAACTTGCTAAGTCAATTGGTGGTTCGTGGAATTGCATTTGATGTGGTTCTGTTCACTACATTGATTGATGGGCTCTTCAAGGTTGGAAGGCACGGAGAAGCTGAGAATGTGTTTAGAAATCTTTTGCAGTCCAATGTCATGCCATGTCACATAACCTATTCTGCATTGATTGATGGTCGCTGTAAAATCGCTGACATGAAGGGTGTGGAGTCCGTTCTGCAGCAAATGAAGGAGAGAAACGTTCTGCCAAATGTGGTAACTTATTCTTCAGTAATTAATGGCTATATGAAAAGTGGAATGTTTGAAGAAGCTATTAATGTACTCTCGGACATGATTTCTCAAAATATTATGCCGAATGCTTACACCTATGGCCCCCTGATAGATGGCTTTTTGAAAGCTGGTAAAAAGGAGATAGCTGAAGGTCTATATGAGGATATGAAAATGCGAGGAGTTGATGATAACATTTTCATACTCGATGCTTTTGTGAACAATCTGAAGAAGGAGGGAAGGATTGCTGAGGCAGAGGCCTTTCTTAGAGATATGGTGTCAAGGGGTTTGTTACCTGACCGTGTTAATTACACCTCCCTGATGGATGGACTGTTCAAAGCAGGAAAAGGGTCCTCTGCGCTTGAAGTTGTCCAAGAGATCACAGCTAAAGGTATAGGGTTCGATATAATCACATACAATGTTTTGCTCAATGGGTTGATTACACTTGGTAAATATGATCTGCAATCTATTTATACTGGAATGCAGCAGTTTGGATTGGCTCCAGATCATGCTACATTTAACATCTTAATTAAGGCATATTGCAGAGAAGGGAAATTAGATACTGCTCTCCAGCTCTTGGATGAAATGAAAACTCATGGATTAAGTCCGAATGCAATAACTTGTAATATTTTGGTGGAAGGGCTTTGCGAGTCAGGTAAAGTTAGTATGGCAATGGATTTGTTGAGTGAGTTGTCTATATCTGGCTTGCATCCAACAGAAATTACTCACAAACTTGTGCTTACTGCTGCTTCTGAGACTAAAAGGGCTGAAATTATCTTCACGATGCACAAAACACTTATTGCAATGGGACTTGACTTGAGTCTGACAGTTTATAATAATCTTATCACTGTTTTATGTGGCCTAAAGATGCCTAGAAAAGCAGCATTTGTTTTAAAGGAAATGAAAGAAGCTGGTTTTCGTGCAGATACTGTCACTTATAATGCTCTGATTCAAGGATATTGCAAAAGCTCTCATTTGGAGAAGGCTCTTGCTATGTACTCTGAGATGATGGCTGAAGGAGTTTCTCCTAATATTACAACATATAACATTCTTCTAGGGGGTTTAGCAGCAGCAGGATCAATGCATAGGGTGGCTGATCTACTATCTGAAATGAAAGAACAAGGCTTTCTTTCAAATGCTACCACATTCGAAATTTTGGTTTCTGGCCACGTTAAAGTCGGGAATAAGAAGGAAGCCGTAAGGCTTTACTGTGAAATGATAACCAAAGGTTTCGTTCCTCGAACTAGCACTTATAACTTGCTCATCAATGATTTTGCCAAGGTAGGAAAGATGAAGCAAGCAATGGAGCTTTTGAATGAAATGCAAGCTAGAGGGGTGCCCCCAAATTCCTCAACCTATGACATACTGATAAGTGGATGGTGTCAGCTATCATCTCAGGAAAAGACCATGAAGAAATTTTATCAAGCAGAGGCAAGAAGGTTGTTTAAAGAGATGAGTGACAAATGCTTTACTCCCAGTGAAAGTACTTTAAATCAACTGGGTTTTGTTCTTGCAAAACCAGGAAAAGTGGCTGATGCTCAAAGGTTATTAAATAAACTATATAAGAGAGAGATATGAATAGATGGAAAAATGGTAATCTGGTGAAAGAAAATATTAAAAGCTTATCTGGAAAAGATAGCAGATGTCGTGGAGCATGTGAAGTCCTTTGCATAAAAGGTCGAAATTCACGGAAGTAAGTGAATGTACCGTGTTCATTTTGCAATCTTTATATTTTTTTATTTGGATCTTCTCGTGCTTTATTAACTGTGAAATACAAATATTGCCCATTGGGCCCTGGAAGACTTTCTACTACATTTATCACTAATTTGCTTTCATGAAAAGGCAGCAACCTACTTTGTCATGCAAGCCGGACAAAGGCTTCCGTGATTGCTTTTGTTTTGTGGGAATATTGTTGGGGGGTGGGGTGGAACCTAACACTTTCATATTTCTAATTCGTAATGTTGGGACTGGCTGTGCTATCAACCTTGGAGTTTAATGGGTTGACTTAGTGCTCGGTGAGGCAAAGGGCATTGTTGGGTGTATGTGGCTGAAATTTGAAGCATTCTAAAATCTGAAAGGACTAATGCACGGTATCCTTAGTTGTCTGGCCACTTTTTGTAATCAATGACAGGAAAGTTCCTGAAAAATATTTGCTGATGATACTATTGATGAGGGAAAACTATAGTTAACGTAGCAAGAGCAACAGAAAGTGTGAAAACCAATCCATATAGTTTCCATTCTTATTATGTTACTCTGCGTAGAGCACTGGTTACTTGTGGTCTGATTACTTTACCTGAAGTCTGTAATATTTATTTAACAAACTTCAAATTATATTGTGCTTTTTCATCATTTTTATGTTTTCTCTCTCTCAATTTTGCTTTCAATCTACATGTCGAAGTTGGATAGTATTGAGTTGTCTGATGAAGGACCATTTTCTCCTTTGGCACTTACTTTTAGTTATGTCGTCTTTTATCTCTTCTACTTTTCATGCTCGACTTCCTTGCTCTAGTTGATGGTTACGCTTCATGGTTGTCATAATTTTCACTCTCATTTCCATCTTCTGAAAATGCAGATAAAAAGCGAAATTGTCCAACAAATGCAATGCTGCTACCGCAAAACAGCTAGGATACTGCAATGACGATTGAAACCTCTGAGGAAACATCTCATCTGAAGTGATCTGCTTTCTGGCAACTACTGATACTAATGAAACTATATGGAGGCAGTGACCTTTGACATGGGGCCCCGAAGCTGGTTTGAATTGAGGCAGATTAGAGCCGGCACTGATTGATCAGCAGCTGGAAACTTGAGGCTGTAAAGTATTTGTTGGTTTTTGCAATTTGTTGGTAGATAAGCTCGAGTTCAAAATCAAGAATTTTTATAACAGGTAGACTCTTGACAGAGCTTGAACCTCGTAAATTCGTTAGATAAAGTTCATGACAAAAGATTTACTTTTGTTTCTCTTTGGTGCTGGAACACTGCATTTTCTGGATGTCCTTTCTTTGTTTTTCTCTAAAATTTTGGTTAAAACTGGAATGTTTAGAATCATAAATGCAGAGGTGCTGATTTCGCAGGAGCAGAGTGACGACTTGGTGAAAGAGTCAGAAGCTATGTGTTTAATTGATTAGGCCAACAGGGACTTGGTGAAGAATGAAGATGCTGCATATATAGGCAGTGGACATAAGGTACCCTGCCTTACTCTTTATTGACCATTTTGAATACTAAGTTCATAATACTCAAACTGCTGGTAATACCAGTAACATTGAAACCATCGATTGCCACCTTCATATCCTCGAAGTTGGAAGCAGCCCAGTACTTTCTTCACATAAGCCATCATTTTCTAGACCATGCGCGTTTCAAATTCTCTAGTTGTAAGTTGTTTTCGCAACAATGATTCATTCCCCATTTTGTGTATATTCAGTTGATCTAATGTTGACTTGACTTTGTCTTTGACAGTTAGTCGTGTGGTTTTACTTTCGGAAGCAAGAGGGATACTGGCCCCGGTGGTTGTGGCCGAGCCTCCAGCAGCTAGGGAACTAGTAGTGTCCAGTAATGAGAAGGGAACAGTTAGATTAGTAAGCAATAATTATGTGCAACAGTTCCACCTTGAAGGGGATATAATGGGTTCTGAAACTACTGCACTTTGCTTTGTTCTTGATATCTATATTGTTACCTATAGTGTCTTGATATCTATACTATTACCTTGAAGAAGCGCTTGGACGAGCGAGTTGCTATATTGTTACCTATAGTGTCTGATAGTCTTCCCGTTGAGGTAGCAGGTTTGGATGGGTTTTCCGCTTTTAAGTTTTCTTCTTGAGGTATTTGTTGAAGTTAAAAGCTCTTGAAGCTTGACTACAACTACTCGACCTCCTAAAGATATTGTATCATGTTGGCCTCGTTGGCCTCATATGCGTCTTCTATCTACTTGACTATTAGTTGTGAATCAGAGTAAGCTATGGGGTGCTTGGCCTTGGTCTCCCACACCATCTTCATGCTCTCATCACCACTAGTTGGTGGCTCCATCCTGAGGGGGAAGGCCTCAACTAGTGAATAATTTTCCTACTGGCAATACCTAATCAACAAGGTGTATCTCAGTCAATTTAAGTCTAAATTACATATGGAGTTTTCGGTTAGTTAACTGATTCAAAGAGCTTTCAAATGACATATGACTCTCTACAACGAACTCTCGTATTTAGCTCTGTAAAAGTTTATAAATATAGATCTTGTGCAGTCATTTGATTCTCACACTCAAGCTCTACTTATTCTCTCCATTCTATCTCGTTTCTTAGGCTGTTTAAGTTTATATTTTGCACTTCATCTTTTTTAGTGAACTATTACTGACTTAAGTATCGGAGTGCTGATTTTTGTTTTGCAGTGCTAGTCCCCTGTTGATCTTATAATTTCTTTGAAAATTCTTAGACCCTCGTGATGCGTCTAAAATTCGGTATACACCATAAATATATATGCTCTTATAATGAAATTAAACTAAAGAACTCATGTAAATATTTAATCACTCCTGTGAACACATAACATGAGCAAAATTTGCTCAAAACGACAAGCAAACACCCTTAAATGACGCTAGAAAAATTTAAACCATTCATGATTCATTATTCATCCACTTTTCCTCAGCTTATTCGTCGTCTGCTGTTCCATTAATCTATTCTTTCCCGGACAACATGATTCAGAAAAGCCTTGCGCACCTAAAATTCATTTTCAATTGGACAGAAACCCCACAAAAGCCACCAACTGAAAGCTGAAGAAATATTTTTACACGTCCAAGAACCATAATACGCATTGACTTCTTGCAGCCCCCCCAAATCAGAAAGTATGAGCAACAATGAAACGGTGAAGCTTCTGGGAACTGGAGTGAGCCCTTTCGAGTGGAGAATCATATGGGCTCTCAAATGGAAAGGCATCGACTTTGAATTCATTGAGGAAGATGTATCCAACAAGAGCCCGTTGCTGTCGGAGAAGAATCCGGTTTACAAGATGATTCCAGTGCTCTTTCATGCCCAAAATGCCGTATCTGAGTCACTTATCATTCTTGAATACATCGATGAGACTTGGAAAGAGAACCCCATTTTGCCCGCAGATCCGACAGAAAGAGCATATGCTCGTTTCTGGGCCAAGTTTTCTGAGGAGAAGGTGAAGTATGGGAAATTCTAGCCGAATTTGATTTGGTCAAACCTATATTAATAACATGGTGTATGATACTGATTGGATTGGTTCGACCAAATCAGATTTGGGCAAGAATTTTTTTCCATGAAGTACTTAAATTTTTCTTGGTTTAACTTTATATAATTGTTTAGATTTTGGGGTCAATTTTAAAGAAAATTGTCTCGCGGGGTCGATAAGAAATACCATAGAATTTATTTAAATAATTAGAATATGATAGTAGTTTCAAAATTAATTCGGGTTTTCTATAGTGATTATAATTCTTTAAATAATTGATTTCCTTTATAATGAAATAGTCATATTTAATTATGATACAATATATCCATAATTGTTTGATAATTAAAGATATTCTCTAATAATAATGTCTGTCCAACAATTGATTTATTCTGTTAGCTTCAATTATGGTTTAATTCAAATTTTGTATTGAATATTTCAATATTGCGCTTTTGAACATAAACTTACAATATATTTTACATATTTTTTGATAATAACATACATTCAATATCAAATTTTTATAACTTTTTAATATTAACATCCGTCCAACATCATATTTTTATATAATTTTTTCAATTTATTTTTAATAATTAAATTTCAACACGGGTAATTAAAGTGTATATTTTGACTTTATTTTCAAGGCCCGCATAATATGTCATGTATTATGAGTATCAATTATTTTTTGAACGACAAAGAGTATCTGTAATTATATGAAGTCTCAGTCTCAGGAAACTCGACGTAATTTACTACTTAATTTAACATAGTTCTGCTTTATTACCACTATTTCCTGAAACAAATCTAATTTGTACAAGTACAGAAATCTGAGACATTTCTCTCAATTTGGATTGACGCAGATACTGGAGGCATCAAGATTAGCATTTCACTACACAGGTAACAAACAGGCAGAAGGGGTTAAACTAATGTCTGAGAGCCTGGAAATTCTGGAAGGGGAAATCAGAGGAAAGAAATTCTTTGGAGGACAGACATTTGGATATCTTGATATTGTGGTTGGTTGGATTGCTTATTGGCTTCACTTCACTCAAGAAGCTGGTGGTTACAAGGTAATGGATCCGACAAGGTTTCCAGGGATTGATCAATGGACGAAAAACTTCTTACAAGTTGACATAATTAAGGACAATCTTCCACCTTTTGATAAGATGATGAGTACATACAAACTGTACAGACAGATGTCTCTCCATTTACTGAGTGGTGGTGGAGATCAGTGCTGAATGCATTTGTTCTTGAAATTGTTGCTTCTCTTCTTGCTGTTCTTGTTTTAGTTCTATGTTTGATTGATCTCCTGGTAAAATATTCATTTGTGTCTTGGAATTGGTGGTTTGTTTTGGATTAAGTGCACTTTCAGTCTGGTAATTAATTTATTTGGTGGTTTCGTTTTTTTAATTTTTTAATGTAGCATTTTGGCCCTTCATTTTTTTATTTTTTACGATTTTACTTCTTTTTTTGCCCCGAGTTCACCCTCCATCGATGAGAAGGGTGAACTTCGATGAAAAAATAACTGAAATTGTGAAAATTAAAACAATGCAGGACCAAAATATTATCCTAAAAAAATTAAAAGATAAAAATGCTTGCAAAAATGAATCAATAGGAACAGGAGCCAGATTCTAAAAGACCACGTTAGATCTACATGCATTTTTCAGCAAGAAGTGTGAACACTGGCGAAAAAAATAATTAAAATCACAAAAACTAAAAACCTGTATCACTAAAATGTTACTCGAGAAAGTAAAAACAAAAACACCAAATTATGGGACCAAAAAACATTTAAGCGGGTTTGTTTTCATGGCATTTTGCAGGGGGGGGGAGGGGATATGAAAGCAACCCCGTGATATTGTAAATGAGCAAATTACCTCATATGAAAAAATAACAATTTTATCCCCTGTGTTTTTTAAAGTGCATCAATTTATCCCTCTGTATTCTTAAAATGAAGCAATTTACTGCCTTAGGCAAGAGAGTAAATTGCTTTATTTTAATTAATATAGGGGACAAATTACTATTTTTTTATTACAGTTAAATAATTTACTCATTTTTAATATCATATCTAATAAATTGCATTAAATTCGTTGTACATGTTATCAGTTTATTACTTTTGTGCTTCTTGTAGAATGAGAATTTCTTCCGCATTTTCCAGTAAAATAAATATACAAGTTGTGAGGGTCAAGTGTTTATTATTAGTAGGTAGTACTAGAAATGTAATGTTATTTCTTTGTACACTTTTTTTTTTTGAAATAAAACTCAGTCTTCATTAATTGAGACGTTCAAATTTTTTGTCCCATTTTAAATAAATGAATAAGAAATTTTTTCTGTGTTTTTAATAATATTTGAAAAAAATGTATTGGTCAATGCATGATGAGAATTAGAAAACATATATCTCAATTATGTCGAATTCAATATATTAATATTTAAGGAAAAACAAATGGGTTATTGGATTTTGACTAATAACTCGAAGTGCTAAAATTAAATTGGAAAATTTGATAATAAAAGGAATTTTATGCATCACAATCCTACTAAAAAGTATTCATTTTAAGTCACTTATATTTAACTAAGGATTTCATGTTGAAGTGGTAAAATTGATGCTTGACAATTAAAATATTGTAGGTTTTAGTGTTATAAATGTAAGTATCTATTCTATTTTCATAGTAGTTTATGGTACTTTTTTTATTGAATGTACATTTTAATTTAAAAATTATTATTCTATGTAAGGCTACTACAAGAAAATGCGAGATCTAGAATGGGTTTAGGAACGAATTTTTTTGGAACGAGCAATTATTAGCTGGACACGGTTGGACCAGACTTTGGAACAATTGTGAAACAGGAGCTCTTTCGTCGTAATAGATGGTGTTCCTAATTATTTGGAATGGCTAGGCCACCAACTGTTCCTAATTAGTAATGGCTTTTGTACCACTTGCTCATGAAACCATTCCTAATATGCCTAACTATCTGAAAAAATAAATTATTTTTGTGAAACTTTTATATAAATATTTTTTTTTACATGTTTTAAATCGGTCATAGTAACACTATGTACATAAATTTGAATGCAAGAAAGCACATGTTCCCACTCATTTAGAAATACATCTTGGCACGATTTTTGTATGTCTGGTGATGTATTGTGCAATAGGCTTTGGAATATAATTTGAATCTTCCATTAAAATATACTTTGTAACGGCTTTGTCCTGTATTTGGAATACATGTTTTGGAACGTTGTTGCACCACCGTTTCCTACACAGTTTAATACATTTTGTTGGGATGATTCATATGATATTTGGTCATTAAATTTGGAAAGGCATTTATTTTTTTAAACACATTACAGACCATGCAAAAGTCCGTTCCAAAATTATATATCTATTAAAAAAATATTTTTTAAATTATGAAATAATAATTTTATAATTATAATTAATTAGTAAAATTAACTATTTTGTTTTAATTTGATTAATCAAATAAATATTGAATTATAGAATGAAATTAATATTAAAAGAAATAATTATGAAAAAATATTATATTAACACAAGAATTGTACATTTACAAATATAGAAATGAATCCCTAATCTACACCCTCCCCCTCATCAGCGTGATCCATGTCGTCATCATCTGAGGCACGAAGGTCTGCAGGAGGTAGTGATAGGTCATTACTCGAGGTGTTGGGCTATGACGGGCCAGTCGAGTTGGTGGCCTGGATTTGCTTCCTAAATGCTCATCATGTAGACCGTCATAGTCTCCAGCCGGACTATCCGATCTTCCATGTTTGGGCGTGGTGGCGGTAGCGGTGGTGGCGGTAGCGGCATTGACGTGTAGGTCCGACTCAAAGCGTGGGCCTCAGAACAAAGCGAATACATGACCTTTGTTCTTGTCCCTGATCGCTGCCAGCCAAAGCTGCTGCTCATCACCACTGAGCCCTTTGATTTGGGTTGAGTATCTAGGCCATCGACCGTGGTCTGAGGCTGGCTTTTTCCAGCAGCTTCTGAAATATCTCTTACAAAACAAACAAAAATGTTAGTATTAGACAAAAAAATAAACCAAAAGAAAATAATTTAATAATACCACCACCTCCACTACTCTTGGGCAACTCTAGCTAGCATCAATCCTTTTCTTTTGTGGCATCCGAAAAATAATTTCATCTGCTTCACAGGCCAACCGAGCTCTGCCTCTTGTACAAAAAAAGAACAATTAAAAAAATATTTATAAATAATTAGTAAAATCTTTAAAAGAATAAAAATTACTTACCATCTTCCTCTTGTGATGAGATAAAGGAAGATCCCCTGTGGCAGACAGTAGATGCCACCTTAGGTTTGACCGATTGGTTGGCCTTGCTTGGTGAAGTCATCCTTGGTCCATGCTGGCCCAGTATAGCTGCAGCTGGTGCCAGACCTTATTAGCCAATCACATCGGTTTGTTCAGTTAAACTCCTGCTGATGGTGAACCGCTTTCGAATGAACTTGTCTGCCCACATATGATGTAACATCCGCAAATCTTAATACATAATTATCATTTATTAGTAGAAGAATATGGATAAATGGTGTGAGGATTTATATAATATTTGGTGTTTAATTAGAAATTTTATCTGACATTATAAATTTTTGGAGGTAAGTGAAAATTTAAATGATAGAAATTTGTGGAGTTAAAAAGGAAAAATCGTAAAGATGAGGGGGAAAAATACAATCTTCTTTTAATATATATATATATATACACACGTATATACATACTATAAAATAAAATTAACAAAAGAAAATAAGAACAAAATTGAAAAAGGGGGAATGGGAGCGTGGAGTAGGACGAGGGAAGAGAAATCCATTTATTGTCTCATTATCATCAATTATAAATGATATTATATTCATATATATACAGATACACCCCTTTTGACCTATATGGATAGAAACATAGATATACATATATGTGTATATAGATATATAAGATATATACAAAGAAACATGTAGAAACCAAAAAAGAAAAAGAAAAAGAGACAAAAGAGAGAGGCGGTAGAAAGAGAGAGAAGAGAAGAAAGAGGAGAGAAGAGGGGGAGAACGAGAAGAAAAGAGAGAGAGAGTTTGGTGTTGTGCTCCATTACCTTCAAGCTTGAGCAGTTTCTATACCTGATTGGGACACAAAAACAATGTTTAAGACTGAACACATCATTCAAATATTTAATAGCGGGAAAACTGAGATAAGTATAGTTAATTTGATATATATATATATATGTATCTACTTGCTTAGGTGCAAACTTGATTAGAAATTGTCATGCACTTAACTGAATTGTGGTTGTCTAGTGAAATGACTATTATATGTTTTGTCTATGGTTGGGATAATATATGGTTTGATTAATTATGAAATACATCATTTTGGTTATTGAAGGAAGATGAATGATGGATTTGTTGTGAATGATAGTGACACGTTTCTATTCAATGATTGACTGTAGTTAAATTATAAAATTGTCAATGTACAGATGATAAATTACAATGAATTGTCGAAGGAAGTTGAATTATGGGGTCGATAGAATGAGAATGATAAATTGAGATGAAAGATGGCTTACCTAACTTGGGGTATATTTAGTGGTTTATGATGATGTGATTGGTGACGAGCTGTGTGCTGTCATTAATTAACAAAGATGATGTGATATTATACGAGTTGTGTGCTGTATGATATGATGGATGATTGATGGGGATATCTTAAGAGCTGTGTGCTGTATGGTATGATGGATGATGATTGAAATATCATACGCACTGTGTGATATGTTGGATTATGTAATATCATATGAGTTGTGTGTTGTGTGATATGATAATTAACGATGCGATATCATATGAGTTGTGTGTTGTATGATATCAAGATGAGATGATGTGATGGAGATGATGATAGCTAGCAGAATCACTGAATATATTCCAGCTAGACTAAGCAAGGCCCATAGAAAATAATTAATAACTAAGAAATAAAACTATAATGATGTATGAAATAATGTTGCGGTTGTTACTTGATTTTGATATTGGTTTCATATGATTATTGACATTGTTACTTCGTGATTCTATGAAATTGTGTAACAAATATCGATTGATTAGTATCATTCAAATTGGTATATTGTGATTACAAACCAATATTGGTTGATTGTTTGTGTGGAGTGAAATTGGGATTATGTTATATGTGCCTATATGTGCATATATATAGGCTAATTAGCTATACTTACTAAGTTGACAACTCATCCTTTGCCATGTATTTTTTCCAAGAGATATATTGCAGTGGCTTATCTAGCTAGAGCGCAAGCACATGTCGGCCTTATAGGTAGGTCAGCGGTGTCGTCTTGAGTCGGGAGCTCTAGCTATATAGACACAAGAGTATTAAAGTGTGACTATTGGTATCTTATATTTTGTAATAGCTAAAAACTGCACGTTTCTAATTTTCATATGTTGTAGTGAAGAATATTATACCAAAATTTTGATGGAGGATTTAAATGGATCGAGGTTTATAACTTTCCCTATTTATAGAGGGGGAATCCTTCTATGCTAGGAGGTTCAGTGAGGAGGATCTGCATGCCTGGCGAGGAAGGCAGAATTCAGGAGGGGATAAGGTTCCACCTTATCCATTCCTTAAGCAGCAAGTCTACGGATGAAGGGGGACTCATTCTTCGTGCAGACTCCTACCTAGTGGGAAGTCCTCTTAGGCTGAAGAGTTCAACCCCTTGAGTGCACCTTCCTCCTTTCAGACTGGCCTTGGAAAGCTATTGGGCCTCCTTCTTAGGCCAAGCTTCCAGGCTTCATCTTTGGACAGATTTTAGGGTGGGGAGCTCCTCCTTAGGCTGAGCCCACGAGCCTCCCTCTTGGGCCGCTCTTGGGCCGATCTTGAGGAAATAGGCCTCCTTCTTGGGCTAATCGTATTTAGGCCATACCCATCACATATGATAAAAGGAATTATTTATTAAAAAGTAACTCAATTATCTTACAATATCTATAACAATTAATGAGCATGAACCCAACTACTAGAACCTTTTTATTATGTGTGCACATTATTGCTATTATATGTTATGTTCGTACCATTTTACATTCTTTATAATATATTTGTACTGTTATCATATTGATGTGTATGGAAATGCCATGGGTCCAGGGGTCTTGGACTATCGTTCAAGGTTTGGGCTGGAATACTTATGATCCTAAGAAAAGAGACCTGCAAAACAATACGTTAGCACTTCAATGCCCAAGTCAGTATTGAATTTGAAAAAAGATAAGCCAAGAAAATAAATAATCATAATAAGGAATCGAGATATTCTGATTATATCAAAAGAAATGTGCAAATTCTCAAGACAATCTTGATGAGTGCTAGAAGGAGTGATCAAAGAATGTGGGAGCCATCCCCATCATGGAGGATCAAACCTGTATATATGAGGGGGAGGGGTACCCCCTGCAACTGAATTTGTTGTTGGAAGGGCTTGCTCAGAAGCTACATGGACCCCATCCTTTTCCTCTTCCCGGATTTTAGCAAAGATGGGTTAAGGTGGTTGGATAAGTTGAATAATGTCTTTATCCACAATTGGATGAATTCAATGGGAGTGTCCTTTCTTCGGGGGAGACCCCTCACTTGCAAGGAGTCTCAGTTGCTAGGGAGTCCTAGGTTTTAGGGAGACCTTTGTCTAAACTGTGTCCCTAGGGCAGACGTGGTCTGATGTGGTGGTTGACTAGCGGGTTAACTGTGCGCCACGTGTAGGGGGAGATTGCCAAGCTTGTGAACCTTTGGACTGATCATCCTTGTTGGGTCACGATTATGGGTCGAGTTCAGTGGTGCTTTGGGTTCATCCTTCGTTCTAGGCTGTTGGAGTAGGCATATTAGGTGACCTTTGGGCCTTGTTGTCCTTGGATTAGGCCTCCTCATGCCATATACATCATTCAGTCCCCCCAATTAAAAGAAAAAGGATGCCCGTCGACTCTTTAGATTAGGAGGTCTTCATATTTGATGAGTTCCCCTATACCATTCTAGGAGGGCCTTCTCCATCGGATATCCCTCGTTTTTCCTTTTCTCACCTTTACCTTCAATCTGGAGCTCTGTGTTCAGTCTTTTGTCAGCCTTGATATGATGGATAGGGCTTCACCTAGCCATCATGACTGCTATTCTAGGGAGCGTTCGATAACCGACCCCTCCCATGCGTTTGTCATCTTTGGTAACTGCTTAATGAAAGGCAGTTATGAGGGTGAACATGGGCTTAACCCCACATCCACTTTCCTTCATTCAAGGCATAATCTCCCATCTCCTCTCACCTCCCAAGTCTATAAGTGTTATCCTCTCCATATTCTTCTTTAGCTTTTCATCTGCAGTATTTTTTTCCTTTGTTTCATCTTCTTGTACATTCATGGCATCTTCCAACGAGTCAGTGAGGTTTGTGAGAGAGACTGTTCCACGTGATGATCCCTCTGAGGTAATTTTGAGGAGAATGGGCCATTGCTCGTCTGAACCCCTCGAATGGCTAGCGGTGGAGCTTGCAGGTGGTGGTGGCCGCTCTCCGTTTGTTGGATGAGGCTTTTGAGGAGGAGGAGGTGGGAAGTAATGAGGAGGAGGGGTCCTCTCTTGGGGAAGGGGGGAGGGATGTAGCCCAGTTGCCGGTGGATTGAGGCCCCTTCGGTCTCGAGCTCTCCACCGTCCAACTGGTGAAGGAGTTTTACATCCATCACTCTTTTAGTATTTATGTTCCCTTCCCCAATAGTCTCCCCCCCTAAATTGCTTGAGTTTCTTTTCTTCCCAATTAAGAGTAGTTCTCCATTTCCTTATCCCTCCTTTCTACACAGATTTCACTCAATTTTTCTAGGTTGCTTTCAATTAATTAGCTCTCAATTCCTTTCTTGCTTTAGCCAGCTTTTTTTTTATTTATAGTTTTTCGTTTTCATAAAGCCCTTGTAACAACAAAAGCTTTCGCACAGTGCTTCCAACTAAAGCGCATTGAAACTGGTGTTTTCCATTTCTCTTCCTTGTGTGTGTCTTCCTACCAACTCTTCATCTCCCCAAACGTTGGAAAAATATTTTTTCTATGTGTTGCCCTCCCGTCCTTGGACTTTTCCTAGTCATCAGATACATAACTGTCCTCCTGTTGTTATGGTCCCTAAAAAGACGGTTGCCCTCTCATCCTTATTGGAGGAGCTGAATGGAAAGTCTTATGACTATTGTGTCTTGGTTGATGAAAGACTCCTGGGACATTTTAGCCTGAGTCCTCGAGTTGAACCCTTGAGAGAGCCCCTGATTATCTTTATGATTTTCATATTTTCTTTAACTCTTGTATTCTAATAAAATTTGGTTTTAGCTTGTTTTGTTTTTAACAAAGGACATCATGTTTAGCAAGTTGATCTGTGACAATGTTTTTGGAGGCCGTTCGGGGGCTACCCCTCTATCCAGATCTTCCAAGGGGACCCCGGCTTAAAGTGACTCCAAGGGAAAGCGGTCTGTTTCGTCTACATTAAGGGTCTCCTCAAAGAAGGCTAAGGTGAGTTCTTTGTGTACTCATCCGATCAACTCTACACAACCTTTTGCTACACCTCCTCCTCCTCTCCAAGCTGAGGGGGTGCCCTATCAAGTCCTTCTGCTCCTCTTCGGACAGCTTGTATATGCGCCAATCCCTTGATCAAGAGAGGGAAAAGGACTCCCCCCTGGTGGCTAAACTTATGAGGGGGATGCTAACCTAGAGGGATAAACGCCTCCTTGCCCCCGTGTCCTAAGAGGAACTTGAGAGAATGAGATCCACGCATTTGGTCAAGGTACATCCTCTTGCCCTTTCTAGTTTCTCGTTTCGTGGGTCATTTCTTGATTTTCTTTCTATATTTCAGGCAACCTCTTTGTGCGAGGACTTCTTCTCATGTCTTCATGGGACGCCTCTTGCCTCTCAAGGGGACGCCTAGAGGCGAAAACTGGAGAATAAGGTGGAGTTCTTGAGTATTGAAAATGCCAAATTAAATGACGCAAAAAAGGAGGTTGTAAAGCGCTATCAACAGGCAGAGAAGGACTTAAAGGAGTTGCATAAGGAAACTGCTCCCGAGTAGTGGAGGTAAAAAAGGCGGTCAACTAGGCTAAGCTTGATTTCCCCAACACCGATGAAAGCCGAGAGTATTTGGAGGCGTATTGGGCTAGTCGCTTCATGGACTGTTAGAAGTCTGAAGACTTTTATAAAGAGATGACGAAAATAGCCGGGCGCTACCTAGAGTATAACTTCATAGCTTGCAAGGAGCAGTTCATGGCCCAGGGTTATCCCCTAATAGAGAGGAGTCTTAATTTCTTAATTTCGATGCCATAGTGTACGGTTCTCCAGACCCCTTTGCCAATCCTCCGATTCTCGTGGCAAATTCTTTCACAACTAAGTCAGGTAAGTCCCTCCTTTTTATTGATTGTTAACTACTTGTGGCTTTATTTTGTTTTATGCTTACTCGAGGGAATTTTTCATACGAGGATGTAAATCATATACTAAGAGAGGTTGAGGTAAGAAGTCCCACCTAAAGCCGCATTAACTCCTATAGTGGGGGATGTCCCAAGTGAGGGACCTCGGAACCAAGAGAACAGGACGCCCCTTCTGCCCTCAATGGAGAGCCCCCCAAGGAGACTCCCCTCACGACTGCCTAGGCCAATGGAATAGAGAAGGACCTCACTTGTGGGAGAATGAATGAGAAGTGTACTCGCCCCCCTTCCCTTGAATCCTGAAAATAACTGGCTTACTTGCTTTGCTCTACTTCTTCCCCCACCGTAGGTGGGGATGAAATAATATTTTCTTTTTTCTGTTTTATTAGCTGTAGAATTTTGTTTTCCTTATCCCCCAGCCAAGTTTTAGGCCGAGGGCCGTACTGCAATCATCGGTGCTTCCTCTCTTGTCCCTGTCTATGCCTTGCCCTGCTATGAATTATAGATGATGTATTTACATTTTGGCTAGAGGATTTTGTTGTACGTGTTGGGGGCTTAGGGATGAGGGTGCCCTGCTTAATGTTTTTTTGTGCTATCAAACCTGCACTTCTAATATTCCATTTTTCTTTAGAAACATGATTATTTTTCATATTATCTAGCTATGAATTAGCGTGCATGTAGATATGAAGGGCATACGAGGGCTTTTGATGGGAGCTCAGGGTCCCCTAGATGCCTGTGCATTTCTTTGCAGAGTTTATTCCTATGTTAATTTGTGCCTCACCTTAATACTTCATATAAAGCATAAAAATGTCATACCTTCACAAAGGATGTCTTTAGGCTGAAGGTGTCTTGGGTGCGTGGGAAGGATTGTCCTTCAGTAGGACTTATCTATTGATAAGGGTGTCCTTTAGGAGGACTTATTTATTGAGGAGGATGTCCTTCAGGAGGATATATTTGTTGAGGAGGATGTCCTTCAAGAGGACCTATTTGTTGAGGAGGATATACTTCGTTATGCATAGAACTTCTTGAGATTATGTACGGTCCATGGGCAAAGCAAAGAACGCCCTTCACTGTATTCTAATTCATATCACCCCCAACCTATTAAACCCTTGACTTTGTAAGACCCCTTTTAGTTGGGATGAAGCTTTCTTACTGGTTTTAGGGCGTCGACCCTCCCCAAGACTAGGTCTGCGACTTGAAAGCCTCGAGCTTTTACTCTTCTATTGTAGGTACTGATCATAATGTTCTTATATCGTTGTATGGGGAGGAACACCTTTTCTCGCAATTCCTCAATGAAATTTAGATTTTCCTTAAGGAGATCTATAATACTTCTTCCAAAAACGTGTAAGGTTCTGTGAAAGAGCATCTCCAGTTCAGTAGGAATGATGGCCTCGGTCCCGTATACTAAGGTGAAAGGGCTCTACCTCATGGACATTCAGTCCTGTAATCCCATAAACATCTGGTTAACTCTTCGGCCCAATTTTCCCTATTTGTTCTAGTCTTCTTTTAATCCCTTGAACTAATATTCGATTTGTACCTCCACATGCCCATTGACCTCGGGGTGTGCCACTGAAGTGAATCTTTACTTGATGTCTAGACCCTCGTACCATTTTTGTATTTTCTATCCTTGAAATTATCAGCCATTGTCTGAAATTATTTCCCTCAGGAAGCCCAAAAGGGCAAATGATATTCTTCCATATGAATTTCATTACTTCTTCTTCCATGATTCGACTAAGTGGTTCTACCTCTACCTAATTCGTAAAGCAGTCAATGACTATGAGGAGGAATTTTCTTTGTCCCGAGGCTAGAGGAAAAAGTTCCACTATGTCCATGCCCTACTGTGAGAAAGGACAAAGTGATAACATAGTGGTAAGAGGTTCTGTTGGTTGATGTATGAGGGTGGAATGCTTTTGATATTTTTTTCATTTGCTTACTAATTGTCTTGTATCTTGCTTCATAGTAGGCCAGAAGTATCCGACCCATAAGGCTTTGTTAACCAAAATCCATGTTCCAGCATGTGTACCGCAACAACTATTATGTATCTCTTTTAGTATGTGTACTCTTTCCTACTGGGATAAACATCGAAGCAGGGTGTGTGTGAAAAATTTCTCATATAAGATCCCCCCATTACAAAAAATGGGTGGCTCGAGCCTTAAGCCTGGAAGCGTCCCATCTATTCTGAGAGAGGTGTCTTTCTTCCAGCCATCTTATCACAGGTATCCGCCAATACTTCGCTGGGGAGATCAGTTGGATGCTGAAAGGAGCCTTTGGTTTTGGTAAGTGTCTTATAGTAATGTGCCTGATTCGACAATCCTCCAAGACACTTGCTAATTTGGAGAGGCAATCAGCCTTACCATTTTCTTCCCTTGGGATTTGTATGATCTAAAAACTTTCAAACCTCACTTTTAGCTCTATTATTTATTGCATATATTGTACCATGCTTTCTTCTTTGGCTTCATAAGTGTCCTCTACTTGTTTGACTATTAATTGCGAATTCGAGTAGGCTACAGGATGTCTAGCCCCAACTTTATGAGCCATCCTCATGTCGATTACAAGTGCTTCATACTCGGCCTCATTGTTAGAGGCCCACTCCATATCTTCTCATGAGGTAAGGTAATGACTATGTCTGCTCCACTTCCTTGTGTTATGGCTAATTCATCCACATGGAGCATCCATTTCTCTTCTTAGGAATTTCTTGCAGGGGTGCCCTAGTTATTTCGGAGACATTCCGTTAAAACTTGGGTTTTGATAGCTGTTCGTGGCAAGTAGGAGATGTCATATTCGCTTAATTCCATCACCCATTTCACCAATCGTCCTAAAGTGTCAGGTTTTGCCCAAGGTTTGTTTCAAAAGTAAGTTTGTTCTTACTCCAATGGGATATGAGAGGAAATAAGGGAGCAGCTACCTAGCCGGGACCACCAATAATGCAAGGGCTATTTTTTGATGGGGGTATATTATCCTTCAGCTCCATTTAGCATTTTTCTGACATAATAAAATGGGCATCTTTTTTCCCTTATCTTCTCAGATGAGAATGGAACTAACTGCTTGGGGAGTGGCAGAAAGATAAAGGTAGAGGGTGTCTCCTGGTGAGGGTTTCACTAACAGAGGGAGCCCACCAAGTACTCATTAAGTTCATCAAAGCCTTGTTGACAACTAGTGTCCCACTCAAAATTCTTTGATTTCCTTAATGTTTTTGAAGAAAGGTAAGTTTTTCCCTATAGATTTAGAGAAGAAACGACTAAGTGCGGATATCCTCCCCGTCAGTCATTCCACCTCATTAACGTTGGTCGGTGTCTTCATGTCAAGAATGGCCCTGATCTTGAGGGGGTTGGCCTCAATGCCCCTTTGAGTATGAATCCTAGGAAATGCCTTCCCGTACTCCAAACGCATATCTCCCCGTATTGACCTTCAGCCTATACTTTCTCAACACCGAGAATGTTTCCTCCAAGTCTATAATGTGGTACTCATCTTTTTTGCTCTTCACTAGCATGTCGTCTATGTAAACTTCGATGTTTTTCCCCAATTGAGGTCAGAATACTTTATCTGCCAAACATTGATAGGTAAACTCCCGTGTTTTAAAGCCAAATGGCATGGCGATGTAGCAGAATGTTCTGACAGAAATGATGAAGCTAACTCTTTTACGATCTTCAAGAGCTAATATTATTTGATGGTATCCTTGTGAGGCGTCCATCATGTTCAGTAATTCACAACCAGATGTGGAGTCCACCAACTGGTCGATCCAGGCAGAGAATAAAATTCTTTAGGACATTCTTCGTTAAGATTCCTGAAGTGTATGCACATCCTCCACTTTCCTCCTAGCTTAGGTACTAGAACCACATTTGAAAACCACTTAGGGAATTGTATTTCCCTAATATGTCCTGCAGCTAATAGTTTATCCACCTCGCTTTGGATAATCTTATCTTTCTTAGGTCCGAAGTTTCTTTTCTTTTGTTTAACTAGCTTGATGCTAGGGTCTATGTATAGGTGATGAGTGATAATGCTTGGATTAATTCCCTCCAACTCGTGGGGGGTCCAAGAAAAAATGTCTATATTTCTTTGTAGATACTGAATTACTTTTTTTCAAATCGTATCCTCCATCTGGGAGCCAATTCAGGTAGTTTTCTCTAGACCTTCGGGTTTGAGTTCTATAGCCAGTAGCTCCTCAGCTAGTTGGACTTTAGTAGGTCTCTCTCCTTCCTCCTTAGCTCCTTCCTCCAACACCGGTCATTTCCTCGCCTGGTTGGGGTTTCCAACTTAGGTATTTCGTCTGAACACCTCTTTCGTCCTTTTTGCACAAATTCTATGTAACACTTACAGGACTGCAAAGGTTCCCCCTGCACTTCTCCCACGCCACCAGGTGCAGGGAATTTAATTTTCATTTTATAAATAGATATCATAGCCAGAAAAAATATTAAGTGTAGGCCTTCCCAAGATAACATTGTAAGTTGAGGGTATATCCACAACAAGAAATTTCAACAAGTAGGTCTTCTGAGTAGACCCACCCCTAGGGTCACGAGCAGTGAGATCATGCCGCGATGATGTACCACTTCACCGGTGAAACCTTATAGTGAGGTGTTAATCATTTCTAAGGGGATGTCCCTCAACTGCATTTGGTCATAAGCTTCGCCAAACAATATATCTGCTAAACTGCTTGAACCTATAAAGATTTGCCTTATTGCGTAATTGGTTTAGTAGTGATGTCATGATCAAAGCATCATTATGGGAGGCCTTAGGCCTAGATCACTCCGCTCGCCCGAAATTGAATAAAAGGGGGGAGGGGTTCTTCCAAAGCTTCTACGTCCAGGAACTCCTAAACAATTATGTCGTGAGCTTCTCTCACTTGTGTCTTTCTAGTATGGTGTGAATCACCCCTAATGGGGCCTCCCATGATCATCTACATCATCCCATTACGTGGGGGGTTGTTGGGTTCAAACTTTCCTCTAGATGTGGACCTAGAAGTCCTTGGGCGGGGGCTCCGATCTGGAATCCTTCGATACCTTAGGTTTATTCATTTCTTGTTTTTAATATGGCCATGTTTTCAGAGCTTTTTCCCAACACACATATTCCTGTAAATACCCATTCTGGATAAGTCACTCTATTTCATTCTTCAAGTGTCGATACTCCTCTATTGTGTGGCCATAATCATTGTGAAAACGACATAATTTATCAAACTTGGACAATGGGGCCACCCCTGACTGTTTGGGGCGCACCAACAAACACCTTTCCTTCTACAGCCATAAGAGCTTGAGTGATAGGGACCATCACGTGGTGTACATAGAATTCACTTTCTAGAAAAGCAATTTTTATCTTGGAGATCAATTTGGCGCTTCTTGGTGGGGGACTTTTCCTTTGTTTTCTTCCTTTTCTCACCCCGACTCTCTCTCTTGGAGGCTTGAGCATCTTCCGTGTTGATATATTTTGTACCTCTAGCTAAGAGGGCAACAAAA
Organism: Sesamum indicum; assembly: GCF_000512975.1. Taxonomy (NCBI): domain Eukaryota; kingdom Viridiplantae; phylum Streptophyta; class Magnoliopsida; order Lamiales; family Pedaliaceae; genus Sesamum; species Sesamum indicum. Next base: position 12,252,566 of record NC_026154.1, read on the forward strand.
TTGGAGACAGGCTTCTTGGCCAGAGACTTGAGTAAATCCCCATCCAGGAGTCCTTGAGAGAAGACACTAGCTTTCACCTCTTAGGTAGAGGAGGGCACCTCCAATGCAGCTACATTAAATCTCTACAAGTATTCCTTCAAAGGCTTGCCCTCCTTTTTTCGTACAGTGAAGAGATTAAGTTCAACCTTTCAAAGTTTTCTACTACTAGAAAACTGGTGTAGAAAGAGGAATCGGAACTCCTGAAAACTTCCTATTGCTCCCACAGGCAGCTAATTAAACCATTGCTGGGCCACTCTGGCGAAAGTGGTGAGGAAAACACGACATTTGATCCCACCCGTGTATCGATGTAGAAAGGCTGCATTTTCAAAGCGTGAGAGATGCTCTTGTGGTTCTGTGGAACCATCATACTCGGGGATAGCTGGAGTACGACAGTTCATAGGGAGCTCGTCTACCATCACCATTTCTGTGAAGGGGACACACTGTTGTTCTTCCGAAGGCGTCCTTGCGATCTGGTACTGAACACATTGGATGCCTTTCTGCAGACACTATAGACGAGCGAGCCATTAGGATGGGACCTCTTGTTGGGCGTGTGAGGGAGTCCTTGACCTCCTGTTGCTGGGGGTACAAGGATTAGGAGGCCCATCTCGCCTTCTTCCTTGGTGGAATCCACATCAAATAGAGTTGCCACATGGGTGGGGACCAGTGTCTCCATTTGTTCTCCAATGACAGCTATAATAATTTGCTGGATAGTTCCTAGGAGTGCTGGGGATAACTCTCCCGAAGAAGTATTGGAGGAGATGCTGCGACGAGGAGGCTTAGCCAACAGATCAACGGGTCTAGGGGGTGCTGGGACTGGTGTGTTCTGCTGGCGGGTGCTAGGGACGTCCCTATCACGACCTGCAGGGTCCGGGTGCTACCATTTGTCTCCGCGGCCTTCTGCTTGTTTGGTGTGTTGTTAGGTGTTTTCATTGTTACTCACGTCTTCAACTCTATGTTTTCGACAGACAACACAATTGATGCGTGCGAAAATGGCACAGGTCTAAGCAACTTGGACTATCATTCAGGGTTTGGACTGGAACGCTTTTATGATCCTAAAATAATAGACCTGCAAAACAACACGTTAGTACTCCGAAGTTCAAGTCAGTGTTGCATCCAAGAAAAGATAACCCAAGAAAATAAATAATCGTTATAAGGAATTGAGATATGTTGATTAGATTGAAAGAAATGTGCAAATTTACAAGAGAATGCTAGAAGGAATTAGCAAAGAATCTGAGAGCCATCCCCGCATGGAGGATCAAACCTGTATATATAGGAGGGGGTGCCTCCGCCTACTAGGGATCTTTCCCTCTTCCCGGATTTCAGGAAAGATGGGTTAAGGTGGTTGGATAAGTGGAAAAATGCCTTTATCCGCAATTGGATGCATCTAATAGGAATGTATTTTTATCGAGGGAAACCCTTCACTAGCAGGGAGTCCCAACCACTAGGGAACCCTAGCCGCTAGGGAGTCCCAGGCTTTAAGCAGACCTTCTTAAGCTGAGTCCCTAAGGCTCACGTGGTCTGATGTGGTGATTGACTGGCGGGCCAACTATTTGCAAAGTGTAGGGGGGAGATTGCCGAGCTTGTGAATATTTGAATCGATCGTCCTTGTTGGGTCATGATTATGGGTCAAATCTAAAGATGCCTTGGGCCTCCATCCTTCGTTTGCGCTGCTAGGCCTTCGGGTTGTTGGAGTAGGCATATCGGGTGGCCTTTAGGCCTTGTTGTCCTTCTTAGATTGGGCCTCCTCAAGCCATGCACATCACATATAATTTAGAAATATTATATATTTATTTTTTTATTAGTTTCAAATACTATTAATTTTTATATGAAGGAAATAAAAAGTGTTGTTATGCTTTTTTTATGCTTACTTTTATAGGATCATTTAACACGAAACACATTTTCTATAGGGGAATTTATATCAAAACGTAATAGGATAATATCTTCATAAAATTTATTTTAATACTTATATTTTTGTTTCACCAAAATTATATTAATTCAATAAGAATATATATATAGTATTCAAAATTTCTATAATTTTTTTATCAATAAGCAAAATGTGATAATACTCTATTGTTATTTTCAAAATATTTCATAAATTGACTTAGTAAAGAATATCATATTGAGTTTTGAATAAATAAGTCTGCTTTATTATATATATAGTGAATTGGTTATTAAAATATGACATACTATTATAAAATTTAGAATTCATATATTATAAAATTTATAATTTTTTTGTGCATAACACAAGTATATATTATATAACCAAACAAGATCATATCACTTTCCCAAAACCTAGGAATGCACGTACAAACCAAAAACTTTAAAACAAAAAAATCTAAAGTTGGGTATGAGTTGTTGAAACTTGTAATTTTGATAATCTATTTATGTGTTTTATCTTCTTAATCAAACATTTCACAGTAATGGCTTTGTTGGCAAAATGAATAGCCCAAATGACCCGACTGTACTTTTTATATCAAATTTTGTCATCTATAACGTATAATTAATCCGTATTTTCTTTAGTTGGCTGTTTCTTAATTCTTCAAACATGTTTAGCCTTCGACTGAGTTTGTATTAATACAACCCGATTTTTTCTTGAAAATAAAACCGTACAATTAATCCATCAAATCACAAGTATAATAAAGGGACTTAATGCAACTTATTCTCTGTAATATTGCAAACGGGCAAATTATTCCCTATGATAAAAAAAATAGCAATTTACCTCCCTGTTAGGAGGTAAACTGCTTCATTTTGAAAAATATAGGAAAATATATAAATCGATGCATTTAAAAAATATAGGAGCGTAAATTGCTAAATTTTATTCATAGAGAATAATTTTGCTCGTTTACAATATTTCGGTGGATAATTCGGTACCGTACTTCTTTTCTTTCGTAACCAAATTTTGTGTCAATCGGTTTTCAATAGATTACAGTAGCAACAATGGTTGTTAAGGCATAGAGACTCATGGTTTCGAATCCCTTCTTATGTGTGGGATGTTATTTTTACTGAATAGTAGGTGTATTGTTTCTATTAAATAGTAGGTTATGTTTCTACTCTAATAGTAGGTGCTGGTTAGGTTTAGTGTGTTTAACATTATTGATCTGAGTATGATCATTCTACTAGTTTGTCAAATATTGATATCCGACATGAATGGTTATAATCAATTTATAATAATAAAAAAAAAAAAAACATAGAAAGTCAATAGAAGAAAATATTTTCCTAAATACAATAAATAACATAATTTATATATATATATATAGTTATCTGAATGTAATTTTTATATACGTGGCATGTATATTAAATAGAATACATAATTAAAATAGAAGAAGTCGCAATACTTTCTTAAAATACACTAAATGAATAAGTTAATAACAAGCAATCTGAATATACACTTTAAATACGCATTATGTGCTATATGTGGATCCAATTATTCTGCTAAGGCTAATTTCCTAAGTACACGTAACTCTAGAAATATATAGTTTCACCATCTTCTTTGAAAAAGACTACTTTGCCCTTTGTTAAAAACTCTTCTTCCATCATTCCCCTAATTGTAATTATATATAGCTAATATTTTTTTTTAATTTTGCATACCTTTCACTCGTATTTTGAAATTTTCGGACGAACGATGTTGATGTCGTCGTAAAAGAACACGAAATTAGATGAAGCTGCAATAGATTACAGAATAAGTAAGATCGCAACAGATTACGGGATATAATAGTAATTATATTCTTTGTAAAGCGATCGGGCACACATGAATAACCATTTGATCTTGCAATGTATTCTCCTCTTCCAACTTAATTCCTTCCTTTTTTTCTCTCTTTGGGGTTGAAACCATTAACACACACTATGGGGTGCATTTAGTACACGCAAGGCGAAAATACAATTTTATCCACGGTTACTAATCTAGTATAGTGGGTATTTCGGTAATTAGTCCGACGAATCCAAATATGTGGCCTTCCTTAAATTTTGCTTTCTTGCGCAAAGTCGATTTTGCCCTTGTGAGATTTTCCTTCAGTTCCTCCATCAGATGTAGGTGGAGCATACACATAAAAAGCAAACTCCACAGGACTATGTACACTTGCTACAAGTAGCATAAACCTTCAATGCTGCTGTTTTAATATAGAAATCACTTGTTGAGGTTGAGAAGCCTATTTTAGGCTCCCTTTGCCTGCTGCTGCTTGTTGGTCGTGGGGGATTGAGGGTGATGGGGTTTGTTGACAATGGTTGTGAAGTCTTTATAATCCAATTGCCCTCTTCTGATCCACTAAGTTCAATCAAAATACGGAAGAAGAACGTAAAATCCGAAAAAAGATGCAGGTTCTTTCAGCCTTTACATCCATTCTGATGTTTAGGTTTATTGTCTCGGTGTCATGCACGAAGCACATAGTTAAGTCCAACACGTTGTGCCCGCCAGAGTATCCGGAACATGGCATTCCGGTACATGAAGGAGATATAGATTTGATGCAGTTTCCAGAGAATCTAGAGCACTTGGAAGCAGACTATTTTCTCTGGAGCGCCCTCGGCTATGGACTAGACCACGTTGCACCAGAGCTGGTGATGGGCGGCCCTCCACCAATCGGTGCTCAGAAAGCCAATCTTGATTTCCTCACAAGGCAAATCATTGAAGAATTTGGCTATCAAGAAGTTGGCCACCTAAGGTATGTATGTTCTTGTAATTGAAGTTGTTTTTCTCTCTTTTTGTGTTGATTAAACGTACATCCTGATGCTCATGTAGAGCCCTCAAGACAACCGTAGGAGGATTTCCTAGGCCTTTGATGGACCTTAGTGCCAAAAACTTTGCAAAGGTATTCGATGAAGCGTTTGGCTACAAGTTGGTGCCGCCTTTCGACCCTTACCGTAATAGCCTCAGCTATATGTTGGCTTCTTATGTAATTCCATATGTTGGATTGCTGGGGTACGTGGGCACAAACCCGTTCCTCATCGGGTATATTCCAAAACATGTGAGTCCAACCTCCCAATCTTTCGATACTAAAATTTTTTATCCAGATCAAGTTCGACTGAATCAAACTAATTACAGAACAAACATATCACACTTGTTGTGTGATTGATGTCACTTTTCCTAAATTGTACACCAATCACATGACAAGTATATTGTACTTGCTATATAGTTGGTTCCCCTTGGGGTACTTGTTTACTCATGTCGATCCTGACGTTGTGAATCCTACACTAGATTTATTGAATCGTGTAAAATTTTCCTGTCTCTTAAGCCTAGCTAAATAAAAGTTACTACTAACAAGACAAGCAAATGTAGTTATTTTACAGTATTAAAAGTTCAGGAGTCGTGTTGTTCTTTTTTTTATTTTTTGTTTAGGGAAACTTTTTCGTATTAATATTTTCACATTGGGTAAAATAAAACTAGAGCTCATTTTACATCGATCGGTGTAGGTTTTGGCAGGACTGTTGGGGGTGGAAGCAGGGCAAGATGCAATTATAAGACATTACCTCTACGAGCGGGCAGCAAAGGTGGTGCATCCATACAATCACACAGTCGCGGTGTTCACGATTCAAATCTCTAAGCTGAGAAACCGACTGGCAATGTGCGGAATAAGAGATGAAGGCATCATTGTGCCTCCATGTCTCGGGGCAGAGAATCGGACCGTAAGCAACGTGTTATCAGCCGACTACAACTCCCTCTCCTACGGCAGATCTCCCAAGGAGATACTAAGAATCATGTATGGCACAGGCAACGAGCATGTTCCCGGCGGGTACTTCCCTAAGGGAGCAAATGGAAGAATAGCTAGAGAGCTTCTAACTAAGCCATGACAGAAATATTTACAAACATTTCCTATACGGTTGATATTTAACTTAGGAATAAGGCCGAAGTTTCTTCTGGAATAATTCTAGTTCATATTTGGTATGATCATACCTAAATCAATTACACAAGTCTAATATAAGTCGTTGGAAAGTAATCAATCACATAATAAGTATATATCAGTTATCGTGTAATTAGCTGGATTTGAACGGACCTAATCGTTGAAAATCGAGGATTTATTTTGCAGGAACTTTCTGACGTGCCAGATTTTTCCACATACACGTCACATGAGGGTATAAATTATAGTAATGGGGATTTTGGAAATTCCAATGAATAAAATCCTGAATCCATGAAAATTAAGAAATTGGTGAACCAAATTAAACTTTCACCAAATATTGCCAAATTAAACTTTCTACGAGAATTATGGTCCTCTTATTTTCAATTTTTATCCTATAAATATTTGGGTATAGCAGTTTTTGATCCCGTGATAAATTAATTTAATTTGGTCCAATAATTTATTAATTTTTGTGAATTGAGGACTTTTTTGTGCCTTAATTTTCAGAAATCGCTGGATGTTTATACGTAGGGGGTGATCAAACAAATTTTCGAATCGTCAAAATCGTCCGGATCAAACTTAATTGAATAGTTTTTTTAATGATTTAACTTCCAAATCGTAATTCTAGAATAAAATTGCATTGCACTTGTTGGAATGTACAATTAATTTTTGATAAATTATATATATAAATAATTTGATAGAATTAATTAATTATTGACAATAATTTCATATTCAACCAGCAAAAATAAATGTGAATCTCAAATTGAGAAGGTTTTTATTATTAAATGGCAAGTTGAATGCTAGTATTATATTGTTATAATGTTGTCATCATTAAATCTCATGAAAACATTCTTGCAAATCTTTTTAGCAAGAGATGGAAGCCTTTGGAACAAATTTCATCATCATAACTCAAGCATCATAGGAAAAACCTTAAGGAGCTCGATAAGAAATTTGGACATCTGAGGGTTAAAGCACAAGTAGCTAGCCAAGTTCAACAAATTGATCTTGATACTTTCCTAAGCGCCTCATGGATCTTTCCTTATCTAAATTTAACCTTAGTAAACCTCCTGGTGTCGTTTGTGGGAAATCACTATGATTGTTTCTTAAGATATGTCGCAAAGAACTCTAGCAAAAATGTGGCGATCTAGGACCTAAGTAAACATCCTGGGAGAAAATCTCCCAAGGGGTGATCTGATCACTATATATTAGATGTTCATTGAGTAGGCGTTGGAGATAACTAATGATAGAGTGCCCCACCACAACATGAGGAAACAAACTTTAAGGCTGCGACTCAGCCGAATCTCCAGCCACCCCCCACATCCAACATTGAGAACTAGGAGTTGTTTCCCAAAGTAAGAACGAGCATCTAGGAAAGAGGCCCTAAACACTTTCATAGGCTTGATTCTGAAGAAGTAGTGAGACACCAAGCTCTAGAAGACTTTCCAAGAAGGAATAAGGTCTAAGAGCTGAATCAATAGGTTGATCGCTTAACTAGGCATATTAAGGAACTCCCTAGGGGTTACCTGCTGCCCTGGACAATGCTACTGAGACGAGGATCAACTTTCACCCCAGAGATCTTCGTGGAAACATTGGATGGGGGGGTCAAAATTCCATATTTTCTACGATAAAAGAGTGACAAGGACCCAAAAAAGCACATGACAGCCTTTAAGAACATCATCCAAGGACCCCAAAAAACACATGACAGTCTTTAAGAACATCATCCAGCTCTATAAGCTGTCAAATACTTTTTATTCAAGAATCTTAACCATTCTCAACAGCCTCCTCATTTCTCTCATTTAGCTCCTACAAATAAGATTTTAGGTAGGTCAAAGGAGGTAACTTGATTTTTAACTTTACTTTGACTCTTAGATACGCATTTGAGCTCACAAATACTCATGTTTTCTATAATATTTTCTATTGCAAGCATATTCCACACGGCTTGTACACATTTCACCACCAAACTTGTTAATTCTCATAGTTTTGCTTAGTGTTCTTGATTTATTTTTCTCAAACTAATTACTAATTTACATATCAAAGTATTAATCCTTGTTTTGCATCTTAATCCTTCGATATTCTTACAATACTCAGAAGATCCTTCGGAATAGTGTGGTGCTACTAGACCTTGATTAGTATCATTGGCATCGCCTATGGAAACATTAAGTTAAAGACATAAGAATGGCTAATTCATACAATGGCTCATTTGAAGAAAACACCCCTCTCCTTGCCAGAGTATGGCTAATTCATACAATGGCTCATTTGAAGAAAACACCCCTCTCCTTGCCAGAGTAGTGGTTGCTAGGCCACGGGGGAAACAACTCATTTGGTTCTCATAGCGCACCTCCCACTGCTCTTGATCCACCAACCTCTCCCCCTCATGTGAACGTGCTCTTGAACAAGTGTATCAGTAGGATCATCGATGATGCTCTCAGCATAGCTATTTGCAGATTGCCCACTCCAGCCTAACTGATGGTTCCATTACCAGCTCCGAGTTCAATTCTTGATAGTAAAAAATATTAAAAGAAAAGCAATGCAACCACATCAATTTTTTAAAAAAGAAGCTCATTACTTGCCGTGTGAGGAAGTCGTATTATTCATTCTTTTTTATAATTTCAAGTGGTTCTATTACCATTTTGAAAACTTTTTTATATTTGTATTAGTTTATAGGGAGCTTGCTACATTTAACCTTAAAAAAGAAACTAGTATTCCTTAGGACGGTTGTATTTTGGTGTATGATGATTGTCTTCTCTTCTCTCCTCCAATCAAATCCAACAATTGTTGATAAAAATGATGAATCAAATGATTGAGAAAATATTATACTTATTGGGTATGGTGCAAATGCAAACGGTCTTCAAATTCCCTTCATCGAAAAAGACAATGAAAAAGAAATAAATAATTATCTATAAGTTAATAATTAAAAAAAAGGATGTCTGAATAATATTTTTATTTTGACAAGTGATGGTCACAGGAAGATACAGCTGTGTTGGAAAGCTGTGCGCCGGCCAGCAACGCGCTAACACCGAGTTCTGGCCCACCACAGACGCATCATCTTTATTCCGTCCGCTTCAGCGAAAGATATGTAACGGCGCCGTTAGTGCCGTCTCACATTTCACGGTGTCTCTGCATAAGATAAATAACTATTAATTTATTGTTGAAAATATATTAAACTATAGTAGTTTTAACTAAAAAAATTTGATTTTGAATTGATTTAATGAATTTAATATAAGTGTATAAGCAATTTTTCTATTACTTTATTGATAAAATATAAATATTTTAGTTGCTTCCTAAATAATCCAACTTTTTTTTTTAATTTTCACTGAAAATTCTCAACTTTTCCCTACTTGTTAAATCACAAATTTCTTGATAATTTATTATCACCGTAAAAGCAAAAATTAGTGAAAACACCCCTCCTAATTAGTTCTTCTATTCTTTTTTTTCCTTTTTAAACTTTAAATTAAAAAATAAAAAGAGAAAAAGACAAAACAATTAATAAAATAATTAAAATATAAATATAAGGGTAAATTGTGATGGGCCCTTCCAAAGTTTTTCATAATTATAAATACCTCCAATAATCTACTCTTTGTTTCAAAAATTATAAATACCCCCTAGAATTGTCGGGTGTCCCCTTCACGGGCGCAGTGATGATGGATGAACTCCCGACAAATTGATGCACCCCTGCTATTGCTGAATATGATAGAACGACTGACCCACAAGAACATTTCTTACAATTTGAGAATGCAGCTCTTTTGCATAAGTACTCGAACGGAATCAAAAGTTGCATTTCTGTCACCACCTTCACTACAGCCGCACATTAATGGTTCAATTAGTTGTCCATGGGAGCGATAGGAAGTTTTAAAGAGTTTAGATCTCTCTTTTTACACCAGTTCGCCAATAGTCAAAAGCTTCGAAAGACGGAGCTCGGCCTTTTTTCCATATGGCAAAAAGATAACTAAACATTGAAGGAGTACCTGTAGAAATTCAATGTTGCAGCCATGGAGATACCCTCCGCCACTCAAGAAGTGAAAACCAGTGCTTTCTCGCAAGGACTTCTGGATGGGGACTTCTTCAAGTCCCTAGCCAAAAAATTCATTTCCAGCTTCAATGCCTCCTAGCTCGCCCAGCTAAGTGTATCAACATGGAAGATGCCCAAGCTACCAGAAAGAGAGTCGTGGGGAGAAAAGGAAAGAAGTTCGGGAGGAGGCCCCCTCCAAGAAGCCCCAAAGCTGATTTTCGAAGGTACCCTTCCAAAGGGTTAATGCAGTAGACACCTCCTTGACGGTACTTATCACCCAAGTCCTCATGGCAGTCTAACAGAAAGGCTTACTAGCTCGTCTCAGATCATGGAGAGAACAACCCCAACGTCCTAAGTTTGAAAAATTTTGTCATTTCCATAATGATTACGGCCACACCACTGAAGAGTGTCGGCATCTCAAGAATGAGATTGAAAGGCTTATCCAAAATGTATATCTGCAGGAGTACGTCTGTTGGGAAAAAGCCAAAGGAATAAGATCATACTGAAAGTAGGAAACAAACAAAGGAAAGGAAGCAAAGATTTTCAATCCAGAGTCTTTACCAAACGAAGAGCACAGGAGTACTTCTGGGGGGAAGGCTGAAGCTAATGATCCTCCCAGTAAAAGGGTTATACAAATGATCGCAGGTGATCCGAGTAAAGGCAACTCCCATCATGCTAGAAAGGCACAGGTTAGGGAAGCACATGGCATAACTATAAAAAAATAGATAATAAATTCACATCCCGTCAAGATCCTCCTTCAGAAGTGGGGCCAAAAATTTCTTATCCCCATGATATAAAATCCCCCTCCTCAAGTTAGCCACCAAGAGATTTCTCCCCCTCTCTTGATCCAAGGATTAGCGATTGTGAAGGCATGGAAAAGCGCGCGAGGATCTAGGGGGAGTCTCCACCTCTTCTTTGGAGAAGGAGGCACAGACGAAGGACGAGAAAGGGGAGCCTCATGGAGCCTATACGAGGCTATTTTTCCTTAATAACTTCCAGCTATTGGGACCGCAGAGAAGGAGGAAGACGGACGCTTTCCCTTTGACTCACTAGAGCCGGGGGGGGGGGGGGCCGAGGGGGGGGGGGGGTTCCGAAGATCATGGAGTAGGGGTACCTCCAGAATGACCTCCCAAGACGTGATCCTTTATGAGTTTCCTAAACATGATGCTTTCTGCCAAAATCGAAAGAGAAGTTAATACCCCAATGATGCACAAGAAAAAATATGTAGCAACAAATAGAAAACAAAGAGATAAGATCCCCTAAAAGTTCCATTTGAGGAGTTAAGCCAAGTTGTTGTTCTCGCCCCTACATGTACAAGAAGCAGGATTTCTCGAACCCACTGGCTAGGGAAGGACCAGGTACTGGGGAGGAGGACATAAAAATAACTAATTTTCAGTGTTTGGGGGGATTAGGAGGCGATAAGGACACCCCCTTTTGAGGGACAAAGCAAAAGAAGCCTTTTTCAGCCTGTTGGAGGTGATAACATTTAGTAAAGACATGTGCTGTTACAAGGGTACCATTAAAGCAAAATACCATAAAAAAAAAAAAAAACAGCCAAAATTCTAAAGGAGTTGAGAACAAATTGGTTCAGAGGGACTTGAGAAAGACAAGCAACCTCTAAATAAAAAAAGGGGGAATAGGAAAACGCAAACCTGAGCGTAGCTGGGCTACAGAAAAACACAAACACTTAGGAGGAGAATTGAATGGACGGCTTGTAGGAGAAGGAGTATACACAACAAAGGAAAAAAGTACATGAAATTCTTGAAGCAACTGATCTATGGAGGAGGTAGAGGACCCCCAGTCTATCGATGACTGGGGCACCCTCTCCTCTTCTTCCTCCTCCTCTTGGTGAGACCTCTTCTCTTTTTCCCTAGGAGGAGATTTAGACACCCTGTCCTCCTCAAAGGAAGACCCAAGCGTCCTTTCTTCCCTTAAAGGAGACCTTAGCTCCCTCTCTTCCTCAGGGGAAGAACCCTCACCCTCATTTTCCCTTGCCTCCTCATTGGAATCATCATCTATCAAACGTCGAGGAGCAGCCGTCGCCTTCTTAAGCTCCTCCTCTGGCCCCTAGTAAATCAATGTAAAACAGGACTTGTCTTCCTTGAGGTGGCCTCAGAAGGATAATTGCCCAAAGAGGTTTCCTTGAGAAAACGTACAGACTCATTGGAAGAAGACATGGAGTAAAGATTAATATTGAGAAAATACAGACACCATCCCCCAACGAGGAGACCTTCCAAAATCTAGAAATTTGCTTTCTACTCTTCCTACAGCTATCGACTCGCATTCTAATCATATTTTTCTCATGAATTTCATATTTATCTCTCAATTTCTCATTACGATTTATTTTTACAAATTATTTATTCCTAAATCCGAAACTAAGTTGAGCGCCGAGTGTTAACATGTTATTTTGCAGGTCCTCTTTTTCAAGGTCTTTTGCTTAATCAGCCTAAACTCATTATCAAGATCCAAGATCGTTGGACTCGTACTAAAATCACACGCATCAAATATTAATACTAAGATTTAAATATCAATGTGATCTTTATTCAGTAAAATAAATTTAATATTTAAACATTTTGCATTATCGGAAAAAAAAAATAGCATAGAGTAGATTTTTTGTTGGTTTTTTTCTTTTCATTTGATCGGTAGTAGCTGTTGTTTGGTTTCGTTTCATTCTCCCTTATCAATTATTATGGATCAGCACTTTTAGTTCCACAACTTATAAATATTAGCACTTTTGGTTATTGTTCACCTTTTTGTCTACAATTTAATAACGTAGGCAACGTGGATAGTATGTGACTGTTAAGTATTTTTTAGTAGAGGAAAAATTGGCCCATTTTTCAGCTTGGGACCACTTTCTAGGGGTAATACAACTATATTTGAGGTAAAAAATAAATCTTGAAGGAAATTAGAGAAAAAGAAATGGGGATTTCTCTCTTTTATCACATAAAATTAAGTACCACCCTTCCCATATTTTTATAAATTGAAGCCAAGTAGAAACAACAAAAATAATCATGTATTCGACAAATGAATCAAGTAGACCAAATGGAGCATCCATATACTTTTGTGGGCAGAATGGCCACGTGCGCCTACAACATTAAAATAATAGATGAAAAAGTTGATGAGGACCAAAAGTGTTAATTTTTATAAATTACGGAACTAAAAGTGTTAATTTGCATAATGAATGAGACCAAAAATAAAATGGGTCTAATTTATGGGACCAAAAATGCTATTTCCCCTTAAATGAAACAAGACATTAATTTTTGCAAATTGAATTTTCTATTTCAACTTATATTACATCTTTTATTCTATGCAACATATAAACGCCATGTATACATCATCTTTTTTACACATAGGTGTCTATATATTATATAAAATAAAAAATAGGGTTAATTACACTTTCCTCCCTAAAATTTAGTGTAATTATATGTAGGCCCCCAATAGTTTGAAAAATTACATCTAACACCCTTAAAATTTGCTTCCGTTTAACAAATAAGTCTCTCTATTAGTCAGAATCATCGAATTTGCTGATTAATAAAAATAAATAAACAAAAAACTTATATGTAACTCCGATTGATTTATTACTGACTTATTACAGGTCAAATAAATATTTTATAACCAAATTACCTCATACATCTTTACGCATTAATGCATGTGAGGAGGTATATTTCCACTGTTATAAAGGTAGTTTAATTCAGAAAAAAAATATTTTACCTGCAATATGTCAGTAATAAGTCAATCAATGGAAAATATCAATTTTCATTCAGTTTTTTTTTGTTAATATGAGCAAGTTCAATGAATTTTGACCAAGGGGGACTTATTTGTTAGATGAAAGCAAATCTTAAGGGTATTAAATATAATTTCTCAAATCAAAGAAAATTTACGTATAATTATATCAAATTTTTAAAAAAATAAGTATGATTATCCCTAAAAAATACAACATAATTTAAAATAGAAAATCGATCCGAGATTTTTAGGGTTGGTGAGTAAGCGTGGGGTAAGCCCGTGATCCACAATAAAGAGGTAAAAGGGGGAGCCTTTGGTTGTTGCATCAGCTGATTGCTTCTCAATAAAGTTTTGTTGTGATTGTGATGTGAGTGGAGGGCCAATTTATTATCACCAAACATCACCTGCGATCTCATGTACATTAATAGATGTAGGTGAATCTTTTTAAATAAACGACGAAATTATAGCATTATTTATTGCTATTTGATGTCATATAATTATAAATATTTTTTATTATTTAAAAAATTATGAAAACTTCGTTTAAATAAAAAATAATTATTACTTTACCTTTGTTGATTTTTTCAAATGATTGAAAAAT
>NC_026154.1:12266774-12280573 GCF_000512975.1 Sesamum indicum
AATAGTTCATAAATATATTTTAGTTTTTTTAAAAAATATATGTAAAAAATTATAATTAATAATCCAAAAAGAGCATTTATGTCAGTCCATCACGAAATATGGATGAAAACCTAACCGGGATTAATGGAATGGGCTTATTGTTAGAAGGTGATCAAAATGAGGGGTGTTTGTAATTTTTCAAATAATAAAGAAATATTTATAATTATATCGAATATTCGAAAGGGAGTTGTGATTTACCCTAAATAAATTGAAATGTGGAGAGATGGAACTGTAATATGAACAAATTGCTTGGGGGTTGGGGAAATGACCGAAGAGGGCTTTTTGGCTGAGTTTAAAAATTGGTAAAAATACCTTATAAGATATTGAAAAGTGTTTGATAAAATCTTTCAGAAAGATGTTTGGCTGAGTTTATAATCATTTTAAAATATCTTATAAGATGTTTGAGAACTTATATGCTCTATAAAACCATTTGCTATTTCTTTATCATCAGAAAAACTTATAATATCCAGAAGTAAGACGTTAAAAGCTCCTCTTGCAAAAAAAAAATAACACGAAAAAAAAATAAAGAAGAGTTATTAACTTATTATAAAATCTCAACATACCATTCAGATTGATCAAAAATCGGCGTTGCTGACATTTTTAAGATCCAGCATTTCATTTTATTCGAACACTTTAAAATTTTATTTTTAAAATAAAATCTGACATTTTATAAGTTTCAAACAAATCTAATTATCTGAACAGTTAAATGTGTCCCGTGTTTTGAGAGTATGAATTTGTAATAAGATAATGTCAATTTATTACAAAAAATATTTATATAATTAGACCTTACGTCAGAGCAGCGTCAATGCACATTTACTCTAAATGAATTTGTCTCCATTATGCTTTGCATTATAATATAAAAGGTAAATTACAATGGGCACTCCTGAGATTTGTTATAATTACACTTTTCTCATTGTTTGAAAAATTACAAGTGCACTTCTAAAAATAAATGGTTGTCTAATAAATACTTCTTAGTGACAGACCATTGTAGGAGGATATTTGTTAGACGGTCGTTAAATCCAAAAGGATATTTGTAATTTTTTAAATAATAAAAAATATTTATAATTATAGTAAGATTGAGGAAATTTTTATAATTTATCCTAATATAGAACACCACATAGACATATAACTTATAAAATCATATTTATTATTAATGTAGGAATGATCAGCGGCAGAATATTGGACGGTGATTAAGGTGACTGTGAGCCACTGGAAAAGTAGGACTTTTTTAACACGTTTCATCGTTGACTTGATAATAGATTTTAAATTGGATTGCTTATTTCAAACTTTACATTTTTTTTTTATCTGATTTAATATTTATAAATTACGCGTATAGAGAATAAGTCATATATTTCATTTTAAAACAAATTGTGCGCATTAGGTGTATATATTAAATAGAATAAAAATACAATAAAATTTAGAGTAAAAAATAAAATTATATTAAACAGTTTGTAATCCATTAATTTTAGTTATTTTAATAAATAATAATAATTTAAAAACATTACTGATGCGGCTTGCCACTCGATGGTGCCCCGTTGCGCGAAAAATTATCCACTTTGACCTCATATGAGCCTCACGATTTTGTCCTGAAAAGGCGCCTCGCTGGAAAGAAGAGGTCTTGGGACTTATAAACCACTCAAGCTTCTCGTCTCAATCAATGTGGGACACTTACCTACATCAATTATGATACTTTATTTCGAAGTTTCGACATGTTATATGACTACGATTCATCTTATCGGCAACTCAATGGCTAGGATAAATTTTAAATATTTATGTATAGATTGTACATTGGTTTTTTGTTAATTTATTTGTTGTGAACAATATCTTTTTCAGGGATCAATAATTTTAAATTCCAAGAAAATTTTCTGACTCCAGACTTTAAGGTTTTTTAATGAAATAAAAAATTATATATATTTTTATAATTTTAATATAGAAATATTGATTGATAAATAATCTAAAATTAGTACCATAATAATGGATAATTAAAATTTATTCATAGACGCTAAAATAAAATTTGAATTATATTACTAGCTAATTTATTTAAAAAATTATTACTTTTTTCTATTGGGTGTAAACCCCTTTAATAGTAAGCCCAAAACAACAAAATTCTAACTCAATTACAGAAAATTATTGATTACAGAATTCTAAACCATTGTCTATTCTTAATGCTTTTTAACTTCTTACCAGTTTGATTTTCTACTAAAGTTTTCCACTTCAAAAACTTCAAACGTTTGCATGATTAAGAAAACAAAAACTTTCCTAAAGTAATTATCAATTTTAGAAAGAAAGCAGGTCCACCAACATCAATATGAACATAGTTAAGTATGCAAGAAGATGATGAGGGATTTGGGAAAGGTGATGAAGGAAAATGAACTTTATGTTGTTTTTCTAATACACAGTCATCACAGAAATCTATTTCATCAAGTTTTTCAGTTAAAACCCATCCTTTTGAAGTAGTTCAAGGCCTTGCATGCTGATATGACCTAGTCTTCTATGCCATAAATCTATTTTATTATTTTTCAAAACAGATGCAGCAACTAAATCATAGTTAACATAGCACGCATACATTTCAAAATTTTCATAACACCCTTACCCCATCTTGCTTCTAGCCTTTCTTTCTCAAGGGCAGCACTTGAGATTAAATTATGGCACAAATCAGAAACATATCTAACATTTCTTAAGATTAACTTATAACCACTTTCAAATGTTAAACATACGTCAAACAAGGCCTTTAACATCACATAATTTCTCATTAGCCATAGAAACAGAACCCTATTTTTCAGTCCTATAATTTGTAAGAATTTCTCTGAATGGAGTCATTTGAAAAATGCAGCCAAAATCAATAAGACATTCATTCATACGCAGAGAGGATTTAGCAGAATTAACATTACAAACCGTGTAAACTTCATCAGTATTTTCTTCAGTTGCATTTGTAGCTTCTTTAGTATTATTACATTTAGGTGTTTTACATCTTTTATTGAGTGGCCTCTGCCACCACAATTATAGCACCTTTGTTCATTTGTTCTTTCTTCCCTATATCTATCTTCCTAGTTTTAGAACTAGACTTGCTCCTGCTTCTGCTTCTACTCTTGCTCTTATTATGTCTTGTGAATTTATAGTCAGAATTTTTGTTTTTAGTTCTTCCCCTAACATAGTTAACTTCATTTTGATTTTGACTGGGTATATTAGTTTTTAGATCCATTTCCGTACTTTTAAGACCATTGACTACGGTATCAAAAGACTTATATTATCTCTACCATATTTTATTGCGGCTTTAACATCACCATAAGGCTTAGAAATAACATTTACAAAACTATAGGAGAATAATCATCTATATTTTTATCACCAGTTAATTTTATACCTTGAACTAATTTTGTAAAATCATCCAAGTTTTCTTCAATATTTTTAGATAAATCAAGTTTATATCTAAAAATTTTTCAAGTAAAAACAATTTGCTGGGTAAAGAGGCTTCAGTATAAAGTTCTTCCAGTTTATTCCAAAGATCTTTTGCAGAATTTTATTTTTCAACTTTTCTTAAAACTGTATCAGATAGATTTAGAATAATAGAAGAGTAGGTATATTCATCATTTTCAAGTTTTTTATCATTAGAGACATTATCAACATATTTACCATCATTAGCTTTGAAAACTTTATGTTGAATGAAAAAACCTTTCATCTTTTGTTGCCATATAAAAAAAAATCAGATTTACCATCAAAAGGTTGTAGATTATAACCAGACATGATAACAAAAATATTTGTGATGCAGAAAAAATATTAATTAAGGCAGGAAGAAACACAGAATATAGAATACCACTAAACACAGAGTATAGAATTTCTCGAATGGATTATTATCAAATTTTAATATCAACAGAGAACAAAAATATCAGATTAAGAGGGAACCTTGGCTTAACCTCAACCATATACCCGGCAGCCTCAAGGGCTCGGCCAGGTGAGAGATTAGCAAGGAGTTTTGGTCGTTGTTTGGAGAAATAATCAATAAACAGTGAATAAAATAGAAAAATTATAGCACTAAGTAATAATATTCCAGCAGATAAGGAAGTAGAAAGGTTTAGATCTTACCAGAGATGCCACTGGAAAAGAAAATCATTCTCTGATACCACTGTTAGGTGTAAAACCCTTTAGTAGTAAGCCCAAAACAACAAAATCCTAACTCAACTAATACAGAGAATTAATAGGTTTGAAAAAACATTATACAATTATCAAATAATATAAAGAATAAAGATAATTAAAGATCTATACAAATACAAACAGATGTATACTGTAAATAATATAGCAGTTAAAGGAATAAGAAAAGATAGAAGATCTTAGGCTCAAAAAACCATATTCGAAGACTGTAAACCCAAACACCACAAAGGCCTACAACCCAACTCACGGTTGCTTAAAATACAGAGCCACAAAGGCACAGATTAAACCAAAGCCACTTAGGCACAAATCCACTCAGTATCACTTAGCTATCACAAAGGTTAGTTCACTAAGAACTTTTAATTGGAAACACAGAGAGGGAAACGTTAGAGTATAAGATTTTAGGATCTATTTGAACCAGAATGGAACAAGATATTTATAGAGACAAGCCATTAATAGTCGGAGGGATGATCGAGAAAAGAGGCGGTGAAGAAGCAACAAGAAACGACAAAAGAGAAACCAAGACCACAGACAAAAGGAGAGAGAATATAGAGAATCCGGGCTTTGGGAATTAGGGTTAGGGTTGAGAGAGAGAGAGAAAGAGATCATATTTAAAGAGGTGGGAATCGAGTCGGACTGATGGACCGAGTAACGGAAGTGGGCTTGGATAGTTGATATGGGCTGAGAGGCTAACTGGATCGAGATGTTTTAGCCATCCTGTGCGATGGGCTTTGGGCTTTAGGCGAATTTGGGCTAGATAATTTTTATATTTTCGATAAAATGAATAATTATACACTTATCTAAATCATAATATAAAACAAATTATCAATAAATATCACACTAATATTTAGGATTCAGATAAACAATCATAAATTTATATGAAACTGAATTAACAAAATGATTGCTTATGTGTCAAAAGAAAATTGCACAGCGCCATCTAAATATGCACGTACATGATGCTTACTTGAATGTTGTTGATATATCTATCATATCATATATAGATAATACTATGTTTTATTTGCTAAAGTTTTTTTACTTTTTATCATTGGAAAATAAAAAATAATAAAAAAATGCTACTAACTTTATAGAAACGTCCTTTAGGTATATTGCACTTACACCACATCAAGACGTGTACTTATAATTTTATAAAGGATAATGAATATTTGTATAATTAAGACTAATTTCAAGAAATATCGATATAATTTACCCAAAACTTTAATATATTTTTAACATCAATACTATTAGAATTATACAAAATTTTGAATTTTTGGAAAAAGGTTAAGTATACTTGAGGTAACATTTACCTCCCTAAATTAATAAATATAACACTTACCCTTTCTTTAAACTAAATATTTGATAATATTGCCCTTATTGTATATATACTATTATATATGGTATGTGCATAATAATGTATATATTTTTAAAAAATATATAAAATTTTGAATAATATATATTAATTAATGGAATAAATAAATACTAAAAGAATATGCAAAATTATTGAAAAATATAAAGAAAAGAAAAAAGAATGTGGAAGTTTTTTTAATAAAAAAATTAGGAATTTGGAAGTTGAGAATAGTAAAAATGAGAAGTTGAGGAGAGAAAGAGGTTAGTAAAATAATTAAAATAAATTGATTGTTTAAATAATTGAAAATACAAAAAAAGTGCTCTTTATATATAAAAGTAGATATATATACATATACATATTTGTAGTTCAAAAGATATTTATTAAGAAAAATAGTTTAATATATTTTATTATATCTTTTAAAGAAGATATATTTAAAAATTGATATGTAATTACTCATTTTAATTTAAAGAACTAAATAATTAACAATTTAAATTTATTATAAAATTAATAAAAAAAATTTGCATGAAAGTTTTTGTGTAATTATTATACTCTTTCATTGCTTAATTTTGAGTCTTTAATACTATTTAACTTACTAAATGTATTTTACTTTGCTGTAATTAAAATATATTATTTTAATTGCATTTAGAATACAAAATGTTTAAAAAAAAATCCTTTGAACTACAAATATGTATATTTATAATATAAAGATAATATTATCAAATACTTTATTTTAGGATTAATTATTACATTTGTAAATTTAGAGAGGTAAATATTAGGGATAATTGCACTGTCCTCCCCTAAAGTTTGGTATAATTGCACATAGATCTCCTATAATTTGAAAAATTACATTTAGCACTCATGAGATTTGCTTATGTCTAACAAATAAATCCCTCCGTTAGTCAAAATTCACCGAATTTGTTGATGTTAATAATAACAAAAAAACAACTGAATGAAAATTGATATTTACCATACATTGAATGATTACTCACTTATTGGATGTCAAACAATTTTTTTCTGACTAAACTATCCTTATAACGACGAAAATATGCTTATTCACATGTATATCACATGTGAAGACGTATGAAGGTAACATAATCATAAAAAGATTTATTTGACCCACAATAAATCAGTAATAAGTCAATTGGGGGTTAATATAAATTTAATTTTTTTTAATTGATATCAACAAATTCGATGAATTCTAAAAAATAAACTAATTTATTAGACAGAAATAAATTTATAATTCAGCAAAGTAAAGTGTATTAACCATTTTTTTTAACCCTGAAATCAAAAGGGGGGTATTGGGAGGAGTGAGGGTATAAATATGCAACATGGCTGATTGGCTGACCCCTCAACGGTCATTTTCAGTTTTCAAAAGCAATCGTTTTCTCCCACTACCAGCATTGGATCACATCCCCCCCATTAAATAAACTCACAACAAATTAATCGTACGGCTCTGATTATTTGTGATTTCATCTCATTTTATTAAAAACAAATAAATTGATGGAATGAATTTGGACCGGACGAGATATAAACATAACCTAAAAGACATTTCTAACCTTCTTCGAAAGATATAAAGTGGTAAAAATACGATAAAAGAAGAGGAAAAGAACACCGATCGGATTTTCTATTTCAAATTTTATTAAATTTTTTTGGTTCTATTTAACATATACACGTCATGTGTACGCAGATAACATCATATATTTTATTCAAAAATTTTATACATGCATATATGAATAGTGTGAATATATTAAATAAATAAGTGCAGTACACTTGTCATGCGATTGGCGTACAATTCAAAAAAAGTGACAAGTTATATAATAAGTATGTCGCACTTATTTTGTAATTGACTTGATTCGATCAAATTTGATATGAATAAAAATTTATAATTAAATAAAAAAATATAATAGTATTTAAAATAGAAAATTCAATCCGAAGCTACCAATGATGTGCCGCCATAAATAAAGGAACAAATTTCAATTTCTAGTGGCATTTTCGTAGTATATAACAAAGCATTCGCCTCAATTATTACCACTCTCTTTTTCTGTTTCTCTTTTCTTTTTTTTTTTCTTTCTTGTTGTTTTCCCACATATAAAATGCAGCAATCGGCCCCTTTTCTCCACTTGCTTTTGCTGTTTCTTTCTCTCCTCCCAACCCCAAAGACCAAGAATCTAGAGAGAGAAAACAAACCCAGTTGCTAAAAACTCCAATAACAAGAAGAATTTCACCGAAATCAGTGCGGACAAATTGATCGACACCTTTCGGGAATGGCAGGCGCCTGGAAAACGCTACTGACACTACTCTGCATAATCGGATCGCTTTTCCTCTCCCAGGTGTCGGCAGGAGGCGACCACGACGCCGCTTCCGTTGCCTGGCTGATGCCGTCGGTGAGATCCGGGTGCAGGGGCACCGTCGCCGAGTGCCTCGACAACGAAGACCAGGAGTTCGAGCTCGATTCGGAGTCTAACCGCCGCATCTTAGCCACCGCCCGCCGCTACATCAGCTACGGAGCCCTGCAGCGGAACAGCGTCCCCTGCTCCCGCCGCGGCGCATCGTACTACAACTGCCGCCCCGGTGCTCAGGCCAATCCCTACCGCCGCGGCTGCAGCGCCATCACCCGTTGCCGGAGCTGAACAACCGCAACCATCATTTCTCCAGTAATGCTTTTCTAAATTCTACTCCGAAATTATTATTATTATTATTATTAATTTTTTTTTTCTTTTTCTTGGGAGAGGAGGTGTTTGGTATACGCGAAATTAAGGAAGAAGATATTGGTGTTTGTGTTACTTATGTTTGTGCTGTATTATGTACACAACTTTTTCTTTTTCTTTTTTTTTTAATTTTTTTTCCTTTTGTGAATAATAATTCACACTCATATTTCCTCTAATTGCTTCATAATTTTTATTTCATGTTTGGAATTTAATTCAATCTAATAATCGTAGATGGACAAATATGCGACTATAGAGCTTTTGGATTATGGTGCTTGTGGTATTGATTAGCGATTTTATCAATAATCCTCTTTTTTTTTTTTTTTCGTTTTTCTTTCTTTGGATGTGGTATGGAGAATTTGCATATTGTGGGATTTGTGGTAGATATGGACAAAATTTACTTGTGATGATGAGTTCTATGAAAGAAAAAAAATGTAAGTTATATTGTAAACGAGTAAATTATTTATTTATAAAAAAATATATAATAATTTATTTTTTTTATATTTTTTAAAATGTAGCAATTTATCCTCTGTATGTTTTAAAATAAAATAATTTATTGCTTCATATTAGAAAATATTGCGGGATAAAGTACTATTTTTTTTTTAGAAAATTTGTTTGTTTATAATATCACGTATTCTTGAAAAGATTTAAAGAATTTGGATGTTTTTGTTACAAATCTTGTTGCATTTTATGTTCCAATTAAGTAATGTAGAAATATTAGTGTCATTTATTTTACTTAAAAAAGATCGTACATACGAAATGTACATATGATAAATAAAATATACAATGCAATATATAGTATATAAAAATAAATAATAATTCAAATCTAAATGCAAATTACCTTTATTGTGAAAATACTAAAAATAGAATTAATAATATGACCAATGTTTTTTTTGTGAAGCGGCAATGCCACCGATCTATGGATAGGTTGCAATGAGCTTCTTTTTTAAAAATTTAGCAGATACGTCGGTCGTCATTCTTTTTCCTTAATAATGACGGGAAATTTTTGTATTATTAATATTCTTTGAGGGGTAAACATGCAATTAAATCGAACTAATAATAATGATTTATAATTCTTGAGGAGCTAAAAAAAAAGATGTAAAATTATATTTAGTTTTATTTGGATGAATATTAGAGTAAAAAATTGTCTTTTTTTGTGGGGTAGGAGTCTAGAAAAAGAATTATTGCATTTTATTTATAAATGAGTGGTATTGCAATTATTTTCCAACTTGTTTATATTCCGAATGAGAAGTAGACAAGAAGATTTGGAAGTGATGAGGAGACAGCCAGATACCACCTAAACAACAGCTGGAATTGGTGGGTGCTAAACTGCTAACTACTTGTCATCCATATGCCATTCCACACTACATATCCATATAAAAAAGACATACATACTTCCATTGTATTCTTTATTTATTCAGGGATAATTACACCGTTCTTTTTTAAGATTTGGTGCAATTGTATATAAAATTCCTATAATTTAAAAAATTATGTTTGGTGCTCGTCTGATAAATAAATTTCTTTATTTGTCAAAATTTATCGAATTTCATACTGCTCTAGATTGATGTATTGTACGTTAACTAAATCTTTTATGACCAAACTATTGTTACAAGTATGCAGATATATTTTTGTTTCCTCACATGCGCTAGCGTGTGAGTATGTATGCGGTAGTTTGGTCAGAAAAAGATATTGTTTAACATGAAATAAATCAATTGGGGGAAGTATGGATTTTTCATTCAAGTTTTTTGCTAATATCAATAAATTTTGGTGGATTTTGAATGACGAAAGGATCTATTTGTTAGACGGCAACAAACATTAGGGATACTAAATGTAATTTTTCAAACTCTAGGGGGTACATCTATATTATCCCTATTTTTATTTAGAATTCTTAGTTATACTTTAATTATTTTTAAACAGTTTAGAGTAAATTACAATGAGTTTTCCTGGGGTTTGACATAATTACATTCAGTACCCCTCGATATTTGATAAAATTATGTAATCATTGAATGAAAATTTAAAATTGTCGACTTTGCTCTTGCTATACTTTTCTTTTTTTAAAAAAAAAAAACAAAAATTATAAAAGAATCGGATGAAGTGGATGGAAAAGTTTGAATAGTTGTAGAAACAAATCATCACCTAGTCTACGAAAAAAAAAAAAAACTAATCATTTTTCTACAATAAGTAAATTACAATTCATAGTCCATAAGGGCATTTCAGTCAATTCATTATAAAAATTGACAAAAATTTAACAAAGACTAACGAATTGGCCTAATTTTTAAAATAAAAGAAAGGGATGAAAAAAGAATTATTTATACTTTTTTAAATAACGAGAAAGAGGATAATTATGTCAAATCTTAATGTAACTGATTGTTGCTTATCCAATATTTTTGACATATTAAATAATGTCTCTAATTCTGTCTCTAAAAGGGTAGAGGAATAGATTCTTTCCTTTGCTTGGGCTTTTGGTTTGTAAATTTGGTCCCACCATTTTTGCAAAGGAAAAGTTGTGGAAGGGAGAAAGAAACAAGAAAGGGATGGGAAACTTTGGGTAGATTTTATTTGGAGTTAAGTAAAGTTCTTGGAAGGATTTTATTTGATTCATTTTTATTTTATTTTATAGTGAGATGCCAAATTATATAATGAATATAAACTAATTAAGGGGTAAATAATCTTCAATATAAAGTAGCACGACACCGACCAAGTGTCCGCAAATGCCTTACCCAAAACTTGATTCAAAATGCGAGACTTTGATCTGTGGACCGACTACTTTCGATATATAAACAACATGGTTCAAGAATGACGACATCAATATTATACTTGTTACTAAATTTTCTTGTGCCATCTCTTGCATACTTGCTTTTTGTCCGCTAGTCATAATTGAACGTTTTGTCCTAAATTGATTATTTGAGTTTGAAATCTCTTCAAAATCATAAAAGCAATGACAAATGAGTTTTTGCAGGCCTAACCACATCCACTCTGGCAATAAAATTCCTCAACTTTCCCGAGACATATCCCTATTATTGATGTAGCCGTTAATCATCAGAACTCCTTAGTAGGTCTTCTTCAGTATGGAAGTCTAAAAATGTGTTCAAACATCAACACTATGTTTGTTTTCATTTTCAAGTTATTTTCGAGACAAGTCAAAACATACCTAATGTTTGCCATCATTCAGAAACACCTTATTTAGATGTTTTTAACTGTTTTAGTATAAATACACACATATACATAAATATAGATAAAAAACACATGATTTGACAATGAATAATAATTTTTGTCTTCCAAAATACAATATTAAATATATAATACTTATTTTAAATTATCTCCAAAAATAAATCCAAACATACATATTATTTCTAACACACACTTATTTATCTTTGTTTTTCTCTCTCTATCTCTACAAAATACTCAGAAAACGAATCCAAACATTATGCAAATTTTGTGCAGTGAGTTGGACAAGAAGACTAAACCAAGTGTGGATATTTTACCTTTAACAATTTGGCTGTTGTGTTTTTCCCCTATTTACGGAATCATTAGGATCATCTTTAGTCATTTCTAACACATAATTTGTCATATAGGTTCTTCTGATATATCTGTTTTTTTTTTTTTCAACAATGTTACTACGAGCATAAAAAAATATTCATTCACATATTTTATCAAGAACTACAAAATGATAATTCTGATCTTAAATACTATATATATAGGCTTAAATATATTTTTTGTCTGATAATGTTGACACTTCGACATTTTTTTTAATCTTTCTAAGATTGTAAAAGAGTCCTGTAACTTTTTTTTATTTCATAATTTTAGTCTTTTCGCTGCCAATTTCACAAAAGTCGTTTGAATAAATTATATGGACCACACGTGATTCATTTAAATTGGGGATTTTTTGTTATGATTGGTTCACTTTTGCCAAAATAGATAATTTTTTTTTGTAAAAAAAGTATCACATAATTTATTCTGCAATTTTTGCAAAAAACCAGCACAAGAATGACAAAAATCTTCAAATATAAAAAAGTTACAGGACTCTTTTGCAACTCCTAGAAAGATAAAGGATAAAAATACGAAAGTCGCGAGACACGCGATTTATTTTGACAACTTTTGCAAAATTCAATACTGAAATGATCAAAATTGCGAAATGTCAAAAAGTTGGAGGATTATTTAACAACGCTATAAAAATATAGGATAAAGGTATCTAAATTGCCAAAATTATATGAGTACAAATATATTATATGTGTACATGTATATATATATATATATATATATGCACACAATAATTCGGTCACTCGGACATGCATCATAAACGTTAAAAACTAGTTCAATAATCATTATCACATTATTTTTTATTTTGAACATATGAATGAAAATTCATCACTCAGACATGAATTAAAAAAGTTGATCATACGCACTAATATCTGTAAACAAACAAAGAAAACCAACAAAAATACGTCTTATTTAAGTTATGTGAATTTTGCATTTACAAAAAAAAATTTCAATATTCGCAAAGGTTGTCTTAATAGTGTTGATGGCTAAACTATTACTAGTCAATTGTTACACACATAAATCCACAACTTTTACAATTAATCCCAAAGATCGTTGCAAAATTTATGATAACCAATTGGTACACACATAAATCTTGTAATAGAGTCCAAGTTCCACTACAAAAAAGGTCGCATTTGGGGCGGGTTTAGAAACAATTTTTTTTTTTTTCCCTTGAGAAAGTTTCAAATTAATTGAATTAATTTGAACCGAATTTTGAAACTGTTCACCTTCCATCCATATAAACAACGTTACAAATATTTAGAAATAGTTGGTGAAGGACAGTTCTAATTTGGAACTATCACTATAACACATTCTGGTGACCGATCCAAATATTGATTTTCTATAAAAAAAATATTATTTGGAATAGTTATATTATTTATTTTGAGTTATTTTTGGAATGGTCTTTGTAATACTCATGCCTGAAGGAATTATATTTATTCGTATTAGTGATATATTTAGGAACGATCATTAGAATGACTTGTTTGTCAATTTTTGCAAATTGTATTAAGCATGGTCAAATTTTTATTTGAAGCAGTCTCTTGTAACTATTTTAGGAACGGTCAATTTTATTTAGAAATATATTTTAAAATCTATATTAGTAACGGTATTAGAAATGATCAATCTTATTTAGGAACACGTGTTCAAAACTGTTTTAGCAATGGTATTAGGAACGGTCAATCTTATTTAGGACAACGTTTTTAGAGATATTTTAGCAATTATATTAGGAACGTTGTTTAGATTTGTACCATTTTCTTTACAATTACTAAAATCGTTTCTAATTTTTTATTTAATCATGTTTTTTATATAAATTATTTTTTTTATATATTTAATAAAGTTTAATAAATAATTTAATTTATATATTTTTTAAAAATTATAATAAATAATTAAATTAATTAATGAAATTTTAATTAATTATATTTATGAATTTAATTGATTGAATAAATATGAAATAATAGAATGTAATAAACATTATCAAACATGAATATTAAAAAAAATATTATTATAATATAACTATTTTTTAACTATAT
>NC_026154.1:12280703-12352165 GCF_000512975.1 Sesamum indicum
GCTCCATGGCTGAATTTGGTTGTGGCGGTGTCCGTGGGGTGGCGATGGTGATGTGAAGGTCCGGCTGAAAACGTGGGCTTAGAACCAAGGCCGAATACTCGATCCTTGTTCTTGCCCCTGGCTACAGCTAACCATATCTAATGCTCGGTCATCGCCACCGAAATCACTGATTTGGCTGGCCAGATATCCTGATCTTTGGCTGTGGGTTGTGTCTGATGATCCTCCATCAATTTGTGGAACGTCTCCTGCAAAACAAACAAAATTATTAGAACTTAATTTACCCCAAATAATTTTTAAAAAAAAATAGCTAATTTAACTTACCGCCACCTTAGCTGCCCTATGCTCGATCCAACCGCCGTCCGCTTTCTTCTTGTAGCATCTGGCAAGAAGTTCCATCTGCTTGGGTAACCGACCAAGCTCTGCCTCCTGTAGAAAAATTAAACAATTAGCATAATATTTATAAAATAATAATAAAACTTAAAAAAAATAATTTACTTGCCATCTTTTTTATGTGCATACTGACAGAGGAGGATCCCCCGCGGTACACACTAGAGGACTACTCCTGGAAGTCCTCGCTGGCCTAGTACGCCTGGAGCTAGAGATAGATCTCGTTGGTCAACCAAAGTGGCTTGACCAGGCTCGCCTGGACGATGGCGAACTTCTTCCAGATGTATTTGCTGGCCCACATATGGAAGAACCAGAACATAGACTCATCGTCACGTCCCACCAGTAGATCATCTAGAGAAATAAAATGAAAGAAAACATTAGTCAAATTCATTAAACAATTTCGATTAACATATAATACCAAATTGAGATTAAGGTACATTACTTTCATAGACTCAAACCAGAAATGTTGGTCCTCTGCCGGCACCTGCCTGAAACATGCCCCTAGGTGGGGATAGTGTCCTTGCACCACCACATTGATACGTTTGTGGAAGCGGCTGTCAGACCTGAAAGAATATTTAATTAGTGATTTTCAAGATAAAATAATACTAAAAAATATTCATAAACAAATTTACCTTGTGTCATCGAGGCTGATATACTGGCGCACTGATGGTTGGGTGATTGTTGGTGGTGGAGTAGCGCATGGATGGCAGGATAAGTAGTTGGTGTGGCAGACGGCTGTCCGACCTCCTCAACTGCCAATGCCACATCAGATGGTCCAGCATCATCTAGCGTCTGGTGGTAGGGGCAGTCGAAAGACTGCTTCTCTAGTCCGGAAAGCAGCAGACTATACGCATGGAAGTGGCGGGCCACGACCGCGACCACATCGTACAGGAAGCATACCACTGCACATAATCTATACAAATTATTGGAAGTATTAATTTTTGTAATTTTTGAAAAATTACCCTAATTCAATAATTATTAAAAAGATATATACTAATTCTTACACATTAGAAATATTATCATGAAGTTATGATTACTGTACTCATTAAATATTTAAAAATGTATAGTTCTTTTGTGCACATATACAAACCGATCAAGCATTTCTTTAAACTTCTTTAGCCTATCACTTGAACCTTTTGTTATAGTACTACTTAAGTTTATCCATTTTTTTCTATCAATATTTTCTTTTGTTGAAGATGAAAATGGATAAACCTAACTAGTTCTATCGGCAAAAATTCAATTAATGGGCTAAAGAAACCTAAAGGCATGCGTGATCCTTTTCTACATGATTACAAAGAAAGTATACATTTTTAATAATTAATAATTATTGAAAATATTATCCCCATTTTGTGGTCATTGTAATGATTATGTAATTGTATTTTAATTTAAAATATTACATTGTTATTGTTGACATTATTGGCAATATTAGCATGTGATTATTGATATAGTTATGTAAGTAATATTATTATTGAAAATATTAATTAGCCTAAGGTTGTGATTATTGACATTATTATGTAGATAATAATATTATTGAAAATATTAATTAGTCTTAGAATATGATATTGTTATTTAAATAATATTATATTGGAAATTTAATTAGTCTAAGGTTCTTATTATTGATATTGTTATGTAAATAATATTATACGGAATCATTAACCTCGTTTGATGATTATTGACATTGTTACATAATAATATTATTATTTATAATATTTATCTAATTTTGTAATTATTGATATTATTATGTAAATAATATTATTATTGTTCTTATTAGCCTCATTTTTATGATTATTGTAATTGTTATGTTATTGATATCCATTATGTTCAAATGTGTACTAAATTCATTAATTTCCTAAATAATACAATAATTGCTAAAATAACACAATTACACAATAATTACAAAAATTACACAATATTTTCAAAAATTACACAACTACGCAGTTATTACCAATAATTGCAGACATTAGACAATTATTACAATAATTAAACAAAAATTACACAATAATTGCTTAAAATTTATGAAAAATATATTTTAATTATTAAAAAATAACTTAATTTCATAAAAAAATATTTTAATATTAGGAAAGATCAAATTTTAATTTCTAAATTTTTTTAAATTTGTTAAAAATTACAGAAAAAAGATTTTGTAAGGATTTACTGAAAACAAATTACATAAAAAAAATTTTAATAATTTCATAACCTCTTTTTGAAAATATTTTTCAGAAAGAGTTTCAGAAATGGGGGGAAAAAATAAAAAAAGACCACTAACCTTGAGAGAGGGCGGGACGGGAAGGCGAATAGGAGAGAGAGAGAGAGAGAGAGAGAGAGAGAGAGAGAGAGAGAGAGAGAGAGAGAGAGAGAGAGTTTGTTAAGTGTTGTATATATATTGAAATTTTGGAACGAGCAACTTTTGAGAGAGAGAGAGAGAGAGAGAGAGAGAGAGAGAATTTGTTAAGTGTTGTATATATATTGAAATTTTGGAACGAGCAACTTTTGAAAAACACGTTCTAAATGCTGTTCTAAAAATCCAAAATGACGTCGTTTCAGTTGATGCGTATTGGTCAAGTGTTCGTGATTTATTTAGGCACGGTTGGTCTTGGTGTTCCTAAATCCATTCCTAACTACAAAAACGATGTCGTTTCATTAAAAAACGATGCCGTTTCATTAAAAACGACGTCGTATTCAAAGGATATTTAGATGACCGTTCCTATTTTTCAAAATTCATTCCTAATATCGTGCCAAAATTATTTTTCCTTTTAAATAAAAAAATAAAGAAAAACCGTCCCAAACATGTTAACAAAAGTAGACCATAAATTAGTTAAGGCCATTAAAAACATAGAATTTCTTGAATTAAATTGATACATATTCGGAGAATCAAGTATATTTGTATATATAAGATTGTTAGTCTTACATAGTTATAAGCAACAAGGACAAATCGTTAAAACTTTAATCAAACTGTTGGATATGATTAAATCGACAAACTACTACATTCATGAAGTTTTGGACATTTTTGTTATACAGATACTAAGATATCGTATCTGATACACAATCAACAAAGTTAAAAATGATGCAACTGTCCATCCGACCATGTGATTTTACATCATACCGCTAGATATGTTCACATATGTAAAGTATTGTTACACGTTCAGATTTGGAATTGATCAGGGTCACGGATGTTGAGATATCGTAATCGAGAAGTGAACTAGGAATCTTTTATTATATTTAGGAACGATTTTGGAACTCCTTTAGGAACGGACAATTTATACATTTAGGCACGATTTTCTTTAAATTCATCTTAGGAATGGTCAAATATTTAAAAACCATTTCTATATTTGATTTTTCCTCCACTTTTCATTTGGCGCGAAATTAAATTTATTTGGAATTGATTTAGGAACGGTCAATGTATCTTGACCAATCCTATATTTTAAATTTTTCTCATTTTTTCTGTAGGATATTGTAATGTATTTAGGCATGGTTGTTATGTTTTTATTACCGTTTCTATTTTAAATTTACTATTATTCATAAATAATAAGGAACGGTTGGATTTAGGCACGGTTTTAGTTAAGTCCCATAAACGGCCGCATATTTGTTTACCATTTGCCTGAGAGAAAATGAGTCGTTAAGAGATTACGTTCAAAGGTTTGTGGAGGCAGTGTACGAGGTGCCGCATGTCAATCACGAGTTGTTGGTCAACATAATTCAACAAAATTTGCTACCAGGAAGATTCAAATAATCTATATCTGGAATACCCCCTAGCTCTCTAGAAGACTTGCTCATGCAATCACAAAAATATATTAGAATCGAGGAGCTCAATGTTTCGGACACTTCCTTTGGAGTCAAGAGGAAAGGTCAAGAAGAGAAAAAAGAATCGAGAAAGAAGGAGGAGCACAAACATTTACCTCCGATGGGGTTCGCGCACTACACGCCCTTGAATGCATCTGAGGGGGGAGAGGCAACATCTGACGAAAATAAGTCATGAGAGAACAAAATGAGCATCAATAAGTCGACAAAATAAGTCATGGGACGCAACAATATGAGCATCCTCCCAGCACTTGAGGACTCGAGCCTTAGGCTCGAGTTGGACAGGAGCTGGGTGCGAGGGAGCCTTGAGCCCAGCACCGCCAGCTCGAGCTGGACTCGAGATACCAGCCTCGAGGGACATCTCCTCCAACCCAGCCTTGACCTGGGCACCTCAAGTCGAGCCTCGAGCTCAAGCCCACCAGGCGCGGACTTGAGCACCCCAACTGTCGCGGTTCACCACCACCCTTTCCCCACTGTCCGGCCCAACAGCTTGGGCTACCTTCAATAATAATATTAGGCTTGGGTCATAAATATTGGGTTTATTAACTAGTTAAATATTGAGACAAATAATTATTCAAACTAAGTGAAGGCTCTAAACATTTATTGCGTCTTCTTACTCTCGGACAAAATATTTAATGGGGGGCTATATGATGTATATATTGTATAATGCACATTCAGTTACAAGGGCGAAAAAGTAATTTTTATATATATAACTTATACAATAAATACATACACCCTACTATACTACATAAATTCCACCACTATAAATACCAAAATATAATTTTTTAGAGGCATCTACTATTCATTGATTTTGATATCCCACACAAATCAGAAATCCTCTATGTGTGTTTTCACCTGGTGCGCAATCGTGTCGTAGGTAAAACTTCCATTTCACCTTTTCGTTAAAATCACAACCACATCAGATTTGGACTATTTTAAAGTTGAAATCAAATATAGAAAACTAAATAAAAGATAATTACATTTTGTTATCCGAACTATGTTGATTTTTTTATTTTTTAATCCGAATTTTCCTTTTGTATGAACTTACTATTTCAACTTTATGAAATTTACATTTTGCCATATATACCTTTGATTTATTAGTTTATCAGAAAAAACATTTCATGCATTGCACATATGATATTTAAAGGCAATTAATGTATGGTTAAAATATCACATGTGCCACTTGGGATTTTTTTTCCCAGCAGAATAATTAACCAAAACATGAAATTATATATAGCAAAGTGCAAATTTTACAAAGTTGAAATGATAAGTTTATCAAAAATAAAAAAATAACAAAGTATTAATATAGACAGTTCGAATCGCAAAATATAATTTATCCTCTAATAAATTTTACCCTAGCTAGCAAAGATCAAATGAATTAACTTCCGATTGATAATCTATTACATGTAAATTGAGATTCTTAGAGAATCGCGTGGCACTCACCGCACACATCATGAGATTGATTGAAAGATTCCACAACTAATAGCTAATTATAACCAACATATGGGTTCAAAATCCTGAAATGTAGTTTCTAAGATAATTTAGATGAATTTATCTTTAAAAAATAAGATAATTTAGATAAATTTGATCAAGATCTTTGCATATATTTATCTTTCAAAAATAAAATCATAAAAAAAATCTTTCAACATTATTTTATATACAATTGATTATTATAAATAAAATTATACATTTCATTACAAATATTCATACGAAATGGAATCATATAAAAAACTTTCTGATTATAGAATTTAATACACAACAACAAAATATAATATTAACAACAAATCAAGTGATAATTTTGTAGTTGTCACTAAAAATATATTTAAGTTACAATAATTTTAATTTTGTCAAAACATAACTACTAGTGATCAAAAAAATTGTGTATAAAATTCTCGCTACAGATAATTAGTGATCCGTTTATATAGTGAAAATAAATAATTATTGTCACTAGGTTGTCGTCACTATATAAGTATCAGTGTCACTACTTGCTTTTACTAACTGTTTTATGCTCAATTTTTGTCGCTAATTCTTACTAATGGTAGTTTTCATAAAATAATTAAAATTATAAAAATTATAAAAAATTAATTATTATGACAAAATAATTTTTTTTTATCACTAAACATTTACAATTAGTGAAAATATTAAAATCGCCACTTTATTTATTATTATTATTATTTTTGACTAATCTTCTTTCATTTTGAAGTGATATGCTTCATTACCAACAACATATAAGATATATTGTTCTTGGAGGTAAGATGGCACTTTTCGTCCCACAATTTCAAGTCTTTTTTACTTTTGATTTTATTAATTATAAAATTTTCACTTTTGGTCCTGTAATTTTTAAAAAATAGTATTTTTTGGTCATACGGCACCTTTTCGTTAAATATGTTAATGAAAAACCATGTGTTTAGCACGTGACTATTAGGGTTTTTATCTTTTGGTCCTATTAGTTATATAATTTTATTACTTTTCTCCTACAATTTTCAAAAAATAGCACAATACAATTGAAGGTATAGTGAGAACAAAGTGTTACTTTTTGAAAGCTACAAAACTAAAAGCGAGAATCATGTAACCAAGAGGACCAAAATGCCATTTTTTGAAATTTATAGAACTAAAAATAAAAATTACATAACCAATAAAAGTGAAAAAATTCTAAGTTGCGGCCCAAAAAAAATGCTATTTTCCTATTCTTGGATGTAATAAATAGCTCATCTCAAAAATTTTATATATCCCCCCCCTCCCCCCCCCCCAAAAAAAAAACTTAATTTCTATAAGTTTTCTAATTATATTACCATTATATGTTGCATTTAATTTGCAATTATTATTTTACAACTTTAAAACCCACTACAACGAAATATAATTTTAGTAACAAAATATAAATGACAAGTTTAAAATTTGTCGCTAGAAAAGATAACAAGATTGATATTGTCATTACGTAATCATTAGTTAAAGAATTAAGCATGAAGTTATCACTATAGTTAATTAGTGATGCATCTATACTGACAACTAAATAATAATAAAATATAATATCATAAATTATTGGGATAAACAAAACTTTAGTCCTTTATCTTTGTCACAGATTAATTTAGGTCTTCTAACTTTGTCAATATTAGATTTAGTCCTTTATCTTTCAATTTGGCGTAAATTTGGTCCTTCAGCCGATTTTATGACCATTTTACCCTTTCAAAGGAAATAGCTTAATAATCCATATTTATGCTCTTAAAAAGGCCCAACATGCTTTCGAAATAAATTAAGACCCCATAAATTTATACCTTGCTTTGACCGCTCTGTTTCCGGGTATTTCAAGTCCTTGATTTTATGGACATCTTCCAACCACACTACCACAGCAGATGGTTCGCAGGAACTTGGCTCCTTCAGTAACAAAACAGCACAACCCTATTTCATTTCCTACCTTAGGGCGTAAAAGGGACTCCAATACAGGAACTTAATAGAATTTTGGATAAACAAGCTGAACAGAAGCCTACCTTTTATTGAAGAAATATCGAGAGTATTACATAGATATTATTCCTCCATTGGAGGAGACAACTGTTTACCCTCTCATGGTGTAGAGGACTTGACTTGTTGGGGAAACCCCCATAAACTGAAAATTTAAAATACTACAAAAGATTGAAAAATACTTATAATTCTAATGCTTTGAAGAGTAGGTGAAGTTTTCTGATGATCCCCTCATGCTTCAATTGCATCTTTATTTATAGGCGTCTGCGGACTTCAAACTTGGACTCCAACTTGATTTTTTGATGATGTAATTGCTTCCGTCATCATTTTGTCTTTTTCGAATGACGTCACTGCGTTCATCGTTGCCTCTTCCAGCTATTGGTCATTATGGTTTGTCGGCCATGTGACTTCTAGTTGTCTTTCCTGTTTTGCTGACTGTTGGCTTTTGTCATTTATTACCGACAGTCTTATCCTCTCGATTTTTTTACATCGTTTAATTTTTACTTCTTTTAGTAAAAATTTTTCTCTTTTTTTGTCTTGGTCCGGTTTGGGTTTGTTTCTCATGACCCGAATCTTTGTCCCGAACAGGGGCTTTTTTTATTTTTCGCAACAAGGGCACAAATGGTTGTGCCATTGCCCAACATGCAACATGTTGCACGTCTTCATTCTTGTGGCTTCGGTTGCTGGCAGCTTATTTTTCCAAATTAACATCCTCTTTTTTTCGAATAAGCTTTCAGCGAACTCAGTGTTTTTTCCTGTCATGAAATTTAACAGGAACGATCCATTCACTTTGTTTGAGAAAATCTTAAATGGATACTTGACTTTGTCCATCTTTATGAGACAGACCCATAATCTCCAAGCTCTTCCTGTGGAGATACTGTCTTCAGTAATGGCCGATACCAGGGGATCTTCGCTTTAGGTGGCTTTGATCTTGTTGAAAGCCACCATACCTGGCCTCTGCAATTTCATGAAATGAAATGCTGGATGAGACCCCTTTCCTGCCGTTTCTGGAGCAACTGATATGAACTTTATCTCCAAAACATCATCTCTCTTTAGGTGGGGATTATTTTGTCACGAATCAAAAACTGCCCCACTAATCCACTCTGGAAGTTTTTAGAGTTCCCAAAAATTTGGTGACATAGTATGAACTGAAACAAGAGCTCGAAAATCATAACATTCCGAACATCTTCTGGTTTGACCCTTCTAGCATCCAGACCTTATTATATTTTCTGGATGTTTCGATGATGGTCTTACTTGGGTTTACTCCTTTGCGGGAAATTAGTTTTCCCACATACACTGGTAGTCCTACCAAGTAGGAGAAGATATTAACTCGTTATTATTAACCTTAGAAGCGTCTGTCATTGGCCTAAGGCTAATCCCTCCCTCCTTAACCCCGGAGGTGCTGGGTTGATTTAAATCAACAGGAGTTTGCACTTCCTGTGACTTAATTGTTGTCGTTTCATCAGAGTCTGGTGATGGCCTTGTGCAATCTATACTTGAATCCGACGCTATAGGTCTAAAGCCTTGTACTCTAAAGGCATGTTTTGGGCCATGCTCCCTCAACTCGTGAGTCATCCCCGAAAGTGATGCCTTTCGAATTGATTCTCCTAAGTTGTTCCATAGCGAGGTGGATGCTAATAAGTAACTCCTTATTGCGATCTGGACAGTGTCCATATTGACTTTTTGAATTTGTCCGGCAACTTAGGCATTAACCGCTAGCTGTCCGAACATTCTGTCAAGCTCCTCGAGGTTTTCCTCGAGATGCCTGAGTCCAATATGATGGAGTTTGCTTCAGATGCCTCCATCTCTCATCAGGAAATCTGCAAGAATATTTTCATGAGATTTTATAACGATAATATTATAACAATAATATTGGCATTCAGTTTGCCATCTAATAATACGAGCTTTCTCTATTTTTGATTCTAATATATTCTTTAAGAAAGCTTTGACATTAGTATTATCTACTTTTAAAGTAAATTCTTTAGCAAGTAAAAATAAAGGCCATTTTTTAAAAGCCTTCCAAACCGCAAAGAATTCTTTCTCGTTGATGTGTCAAACTTTGGCTTGTTGTTCAGAGAACAACCCTCCTGTATATTTACACGGTTCTTCCCCTATAGTTGTCTTCTTCATGAGCACTGCTGCCCATCTGTAATCATTGACATCTGTATAAACTACCAATTCATCCTCGTCTTGTGGTATAGCAAGCTTTGGCAGGCTATTGCAAACCTGTTTCAGCTCACGAACCCTTCTTGTGGGGGATTCTTCCCATTTTCACTTTGAACTCTCTGTTTCTTTCAAGAGTGGTCGGAAATCCTTTCTGTATTTTGCAAGATCCTTAATGAAGATACCTGTAAAATTAACAACTCCCAAGAAGCTCTGCAAATGCTTCTTGTCTTTGAGAATGTCTGAAAAATAGCGGATTTTCTCCACAATATGATCTGTAACTCAATCCCTCTTTCGCCAATAAGAATTCCTAGAAATTCAATTTTATTGACAGCTAGAGCGCTTTCTTTTCAGAAAGTACTAAACCTTCTTTCATGCATCGGAAAATATTTCAAGATGTTTCATATGTTCTTTCATATTTTTGGATGCAATAAGTATGTCGTCAATATAGACAAACATGAACTCAAAATAATCTTTAAAAAGATTATCCATTTTTTTTTAAATATTTGCGATGCATTAGCTAAAACCATTGGAAGCACATTTCAGATATATTGTCCCTGTGGTGTGGAGAATGTAGTAAATTTCTTTGATTACTCTCCATTTTAATCTGATAGAAATCAGATTTGCAATTGAATTCAGAAAACACTTTTGCTCCTTTAATACAATCAATTAAGTGTTCTCTACTAGGAATGTAATAACCATCAAATTCTAATATCTTATTAATGCCTTGATAGTTAATTACCAACCTGGGTTTACCTCTCTTAATCTCGCCATGGTTTCTTACCAGAAACCCAGGGCTGCTATAGGCAAAGATTCCAGGTTCGATAAGTCCAAGACCGATATGCTCTTTGATAATCATCTGCATATCTTTCTTATCTTTTATGTTCATCTGGATAGGTCTGTATCGAACGTACTACTACTTGCACCCTTCTTTGAGTTTTAGAGTAGCTTCGATCTTATTCCTATCTCACCATGCTAGAGGGTGTTCACTAAAGTTCCTCTACATGAGCCTCTTGACATTCTCAAGAGAAAGCCTGCTTTCCTCACTGGTTTCTAGCGACTTCATTTCCAATAGTGCTTCTTTAAGGTTCATAATTTCCTCTTCGGATTCCTTATAGAAGCTATCGCTGTTTATGAGTCTTTGTTGCCTGAAAGACAAAAGAACCTTACGAAATTTTCTCTTATCCTGCATTTTTGGATGAGTTCATCTGGCATCAAAATCACTACGTTTGCTGCGAAAATTTATTGGCATTATCTTATTAAATGCCTTTTCTCTTTGCAACACCTGTATATCACTACCACAGTTAGTAGTAAAGATTAACAAATTCCTCTGATTATCCTGCATATATCTTGCAAATGTTTGAATGAAATTATTACCTAGCAAGATATCAGCACATGTATCATGAAAGTAAATAGGAGGTATTTTTACCCTGAACCAGGGTGATCCAAATGCTCCTCCAATCATGATCTTGGCTTCTCGTATTCCCTTATTAAGTATCAGGATTTTTTTTGAAAAATCCCTTCCTGTAATAACGGATAAGGTTTCCCTTGCTTCCTTAGGGAAAACTCCAGGTTTTGCCATGCAAATCCCTGATCCTAAATCAATATAAGCTGCAAAATATTCTGTTTTATATTGATCATACAACATACCAACAGATATGTATATAGAAAAGGGACTCGTCATTTAATCCTTGTGGTAACACCATCAAGACTGAATTCCATTCCGTTACCTTTTCTTCCCCATGGTTTATGATCTTTGAGAAAACTTAACCCCAAAGTCATACTCCCGTTTTCTCGTCCTGCAACACCTGTGACTAAAATTTCATAGCCTGCTATTTCTAACATGCCTTCATATTTTCCAACAATAGGTTGTTGCAGATGGTATAAGTCATCACAAGGGAAAAAAATTCTTTCTTAGTGATGTCAAATATAACTTGTATTTCTTTCCATCCTTCAGGGCATCTAAGTCTTACATTATCTACCCTAATCTCTTGAGGAGTTAAAGTTTTTAATAACTCTTTCTTCTTACCTTTGTAGCCTATAATCCTATCTTCCGAAGGACATCCGACTACTAAACTCAGTTCTAGAGCTAAGTGTTCTATCTAAAACTGGGTGATCTTTTATGATGATATCGACACCACCTATTCTAGGTTTCCTAATAGGATCTAGTGTCATTTTACCTTGGCGAATTCCTTGAAAACTTTAGGAATCTCAATATACTCTTTCCTAATGAATCAATCTGAATGATGCGTATTAGAAAGGGCATAAGCTATTCTGTAAGTTATAGAATATGGTTTGTTACCTTCTTTCATTAGATCTTTTCTCTTAAAGTCTTGATGAAGGGTTAAGACTCTACTGAAATCTTGGTTTGCTAGGTTGTATGAAATCCTAGGATGAATGTCAAACATCAATTTTTCTGCATATAAATTACCTATCATTGCCCAAGACAGCCATCTCTTAAGTTATTGATTCTTTTATCCATTATCCATAAATGTATTTTTGAATCAATTCCTTCCTTAAAAGTTGCTTTTATTACTACTTCAATAGTTCCTATGTGGATCCATTTCATAGCAA
Source organism: Sesamum indicum (assembly GCF_000512975.1). Lineage (NCBI taxonomy): Eukaryota > Viridiplantae > Streptophyta > Magnoliopsida > Lamiales > Pedaliaceae > Sesamum > Sesamum indicum. The sequence continues at coordinate 12,293,082 of NC_026154.1, forward strand.
CAACTACTTCTTCTCTAAGCTTACTTAATTCTTCAAGAATTTCTTTTTTAGGAATTAATTGCATCTCCATCACATTACCAGTAAGTTCTATAGGTATAGCAAACTCACTTTATAGATTATGTGATGCTTTTTTTGGTTTAGTCCTATTTGGTTTAGGACTTTCCCGATTCCTCCGATCCTAAATCCATCATATGGCCTAAGGTTGGAATCTTGTCGTATGATTCTTTCCATAGTTTTGTTTGACACCGTCATCCTGGAAAAGAATCCTGATAGGTTTTCAGAAGTTTGAAGCCTATCCCGTTCGTTGTAATTATTCTAACTCGGTTGAAGATCCATCCGAATCAGTCTCTATTTCCTCCTCATAGATGCTTTCATCTAAAGAAAAATCTTTGAATTAGTAGATGGGTACCAAATTACCATAGTAAACTGCATCTAGAATATCATCCATAGCTTTAAATTTTCTCAATTCACCAGATTTCTACTGGTAGTCAGGAGATATATGTCCTTTTGCTTCGTAAGTCCAGCAATTGCAGTCTTTGAAACTTTCATTGGCTCGGGTATGGGCTCTTCTGAAAGTTCTTCTTGTAGGGGTTCGTCTTGTAGATCTTGCATCTGTTCGTCTAGATCCTTGGGATGAAGCCCTTGTTGGTCCTGTTCTCTGTCCAGATTTGTATTTTCTAGCTTTGGACTTGGACCACCATGATCTCCACCGGAAAAAGGTTCTACTGGAACTCCTGGGGGAGTCACTATTTTGCTTCCTCCTTTTTCTTGGCTCGCTTGATTCTCCTATAATAGTTGGAGAATCGTTGTTATCACAATAGAGAGGAGTATGTTTGATTTTACCTCTCAGTCTTTTCATGTTTTTCTGGATGGATGCTTGATAAGTCCTTTAGTTTGTCTTTAAGGAAAGACATTCTTCGCGTAACTGAATCTAGTTGTCCTTCAGGTACTTTGTATGACTGGATCAATATTTTCCTCCATGGACTGCATATCTTTGCGAAGAACATTGGAGCTGCTACTTCTGTTGCTACTCTACTCTGAAAGAGATACTTGCAGAACCAATAGATATATTCATCTACTTCAAAAATACTTCTTAATTCAAGGTTGAAGAGAGCTTGTGCATATTCTCTAGCCTTTTCTGTTGTACTTTCTTCAAAGTATAGATCTCCGATTAAGTGTATCTTGATAAGCCTTCCTAGCCAGTCTGCTATCTCACCTTTCAAGTCTGCGGCAAGGATACTGGCTTTAGTATCTTCTGGGGTATTATCCCATCCGATCTTCACAGATCCCTCCAAGCTCAACTCCACAAGCTTTATGAAGTTTTTCTTGTCGAGCTCTAGGGTAGTTGCTGCTATCTTGATGACTGCAACCTATTCGTCTATCAATTTCTCGGTATTTCGAAAATCGATGATATCTAGGTTCAGTATAGCGCTATATGGAAGTAACGGCTGGAGCATGGTCCTTGTCCAAGGTGTATTTTCAGGCACTCTCTTTGGATTTCTTCTTGGATTTTCCTTTAACTTGGTTCCCACAAACATTAGAGTGGCATTAGTATGGAAATTCGCACTTTCTCTCATCGATTGATCCTGTGGAGGATTATTAGAGCATGTACTTCCCTTCGGCTGTGGTAGTGCTGGAGTCATTTTATGGTTTGGATATTGATTAAATCCACAATCCCAAGTTGGGAAAAGGATTCTGCCAATTCTTGTACATCTGATAGATCCACTCTTGTTACCTCCATTATTTTCTAAATTTGATAGTTTCAATAATCAGATCTTCTCTAGACTTCGACTTTGGAATCTCTGTGGCCTTCCCCTTCTGGTGTAGAAGAGGTATTGTTCCAAAGGCGTTCCTGATTCAGTCCTGTCTGGATCTAGATGTCTTAGGGTTCTCCATTTGGTTTCTCCTTAGATCCGTAATTTCTGCCCTCAGATTTGTAAGATCCTTGTGTAGATCGGGAAGGATCTTTAGGATCTCGTCCACCTTTGGACTCAAGGATTCTATTTTAATAGGTATATGGATTAACCTATGTCCATAGTCTTGAACTGTCTTTTGGATCTCTCTTAGATCTTGAGAGATCTTTCATGTATCCGGCTGGAGTTCTTTCCAATCAGTCATAATTTTTAGAACTGAAATTATGTAGGAATTTACTCGTTCCATTTCTCCTGGTTGGGATTCTACCATGGATTTCAGTGGAGTGTAAACACCTCCCTGCATTTCCTGGTAGTATTGTCGAACTTCAAAATTTTTCAACCATTCTTGCTCTTCTTCTGGCGTGAGAAGTCTCGGATCAATCCTCTTGGGACCGTGAAAACACTTGTCAAGAATTTCCATGAGAAGTTCTCTTCTTTGTATTTCCACAATCTGGAAATATTTCGTGCTTTGAAAGTAACTCGAACTTTCATTCGGTTCAATTTTTCTCTCAAAGAGTCTCCTCCATTAGTGGATAAATAATATCAAAATATAATATAATCATATATTTCTTCAATAAACCTAGGCTCTTATACCATTCTGGCGAGCATGGATGAAAAACTAAAATTTTAGTGTAAATGGACTAAAATAGCTCTTTAAAAACTGTTCGAGGGTAAAAATATCCGAAAATCCATCTGTGGTCCCGATTTAAGCCATTTTAAAATTACTGGATTAAATTGAAAATGCACAAACTTAAAGGACTAAAATTAATCGTATGAAAACTTAAAGCACCGAATTGATCTTTCTCCCTAAATTATTTATTGTCACTAAGTCGTCGTTATATATGTGTCTAATTATCGATAATGACAAGTTTATGCACCATTTTTTGTTATTAATTTTTACTAATAACAAACAAATTCTAAAAAACAATAATCATTATTTATAGTCATTGACGATATAAAAATTATCACTCAATTTTTTGTGTCATTAAATTTTGTTTTACTTTTTGCTTTTTTTGTGCTAACTTTTGACGAATTTAATATTTTATTAAATAATTAACTAATTAAATTATGATAGGACTAAACTGTTTTTCCGACTTGACCACTGATTCCAAGCATAGTGAAGAAGTTTTGCTATTGGGCCACTCATTTATTGAGAGGGTTTCCTTGTCTTGAGGAAGACATGATATGTAGCATTGATATTGCACATACTATGATATACCCATCAATATTTATAGATGAGAATCCATTATGTTGAGACGCCTCATTTATTACACTCCATTTGTTGAATACATCAGATGTTACATAATTTTTCAAAATGACTAATTAATACGTGGATATCATCCATGCATCCAATATATAAAATACCGAAAGTAGCAAGAATCGAACCGTAGATGCCGTACATACTATAGGTATAATGACTTATAGATCATATTAAATGTACGTAGTTGAATTATAAGAACAAAAATGTCAAATAATTATAATTGTAAGACCAAGAATGCAATTAGGCTGGATTCACAAACTTGTATAAGTGGTATTAATGATTAGAGCACTACAAACATCATCAATATCTTTATACTTGCATGAATCCTCTCTCTCTCTCTCTCTCTCTCTATATATATATATATATAAGCTCAAACGAGTTTCATTTGAATATTGGATGCCGGTTGAGTGTGAATAATCTGATATTTTTAAGTATATTTTATTATTTTTTAGTGATCGAGTCAAGCTCTAATTGAGCTTAAAAACTTATCGAACAAACATATAAGTTTGAGTTTAATTTCTTAAATTAATAAATCGAGTTTGAACGAGTTTTTACTTATTGCTTTCAGATCGAATATCAAGTGGTTTGATTAATTTTTTAGCCCTTCTATTCTTAATCTTTTAACATTTAAAATTCTTTTTGATTAAAAAAATTATTTACAACTGCCATCTCTTTTGAAACAGTAAATACTAGGAGTGGCAGAATGAGTTAAACTCATGGGTTCAACCCAACCTAACTAGTTTTGGGTCGGGCCAGGTTGGTTATATTTTAAAATAAGTTGATATGGGTTGGAGTTAAATAAAATTATATTTTATATGGATCGATAATGAACTTAATATGAATCTTAATGGGTTCAACTCATAAATTAAAATGACAAAAATTTAAAAGAACCGACTGTTTCATCTTTATTCATATACACACATTCTCTCACATCTCTCTCTCTCACACACACAAATTCGGTCACAACTCCTCTTGTACACACACAAACAGTCTCACAGTTCTCTCTCTCTCTCTCTCTCTCACACACACACACACACAAATTCGGTCACAACTCCTCTTGTACACACACAAACAGTCTCACAGTTTTCTCTCTCTCTCTCTCACACACACATATATCGCTCTTTCTGCACACACGCACATTTTATGCCAATCAAAATAATCTATTTTTGTACAGTATAATTATATAGTTAGAGTTATTATTTAATGTAATTGCTATTGAAGCTAAATAATCTAGTATTTATATTTTAACTATTTGTTATAAAATATCTTTATTACACTAATATATGTACATATAACATTACTAATTTAGCGCAATATAAACCAATTATTATTAAATGACATATTTTACGTGCAACGCAAGAATTTATATATTTGCAGCAAAAAGTACGAAATAAATATTTTACTAAAAAATCAAGAAAAATAAAAGTTTCCTAATATACTCAAGAACTTCGTAGAAATATTATGTTTGTGAAGGAAACTTGATAAACTCAAAACTACCATTTATTTTTATTTTTATACCATGGAAATTTAAAACTTTTTCATAATTTCAATGAAAATATATGAAAATTTTAAACCATAACTGAAAAAAGTAACGAAATTTGTGGCCCTCCGACATCTGAAACATATATGTGTTGGATCCAAAGTCTGCGTCATCTGCATAATTGACATAGATATTATTAGTCATCGCCATCACCGACAGCCCCGTTGCTCATCCAAAATTGTTTTCTATAGGGGTAATTTCACTTATTTGGTCTCTGAAAATATAAAATGAAAAAGTATTATTTTAGTTCTCTAAGTATGTCTAATTTTAATTTTAGTCTGATAACTATATTCATTTTTGTTTAGGTCCAGTAACTTATGAAATTACTTACTTTTAGTCATCTGGCAGATTTTCGGACAATTTTATCCCTATGCAACTTTTGAAAGGCAGTTTTAGTCCATATGCACTCATAGGGGTAAAATTGTCCGAAATTTGCCAGAGAACTAAAAATAAGCAATTCGTAAGTTATTGGACCTAAATAAAAATAGACGTAGTTATCGAACTAAAATTAAAATTAGACATACTTAACGGACTAAAATAATACTTTTCCCAATACAAAATTATACTTTTTATTTTAAAAGAGTTTTGAAATTATATTTACACTTTTATTAAAATTTATTATTTATATTTAACCTCTTTTATTAGGATTTAAATGAGAAATGATTATGTTATAAGAACGAATTGTATAACATTTTAAGTTTACACCTCATTAGATGTTTTTCTTTAATAAGATTTTACTTACAAAGAAAAAAAAGTATAATAATGTTAACTTCAGTTTGTATATTATATTACATTTATATATTGATAAATATAAAAATATACATGAAAATATTAAATGAGGGGTAAAGTTTAAAATTTATGTAATTTTTTTGCTTATACTAATATTTTTCATCCAAACACTAATGAAAGGGGATAAGATGTAAATCTAGAATTTTCAAAGGGGGTGTAAGTGTAATTTCAAAAATATTTTGAGAGAAAGTATTTAGCATTTTTAGAGGGGATCTAAGTGTAATTAACCCTATTCTATAATACATGTTTCTAAAGTAAATTTAAAAGGGTTAAATTCAATTCTGTTATATGAAAAATGAACAAAAAAGTCCTTATGAAAAAAATTAGCAAATTATTTCCTGTGGTTTTAAAAATAAAATAAATTACTCCCTATCTAAATCGTTGTTAGGGAAATAATTTGATTCAATTCCCAAAATACATGGGAGTAATTAACAATGATGAAGTCTAAGCTGGCTAAATTGCATTTTTGGTCCCACAAGTCCTATGATTTATGGGATTTACTTTTTGGTCCCAAAGTATTAAAAATTATTGCATTGTTAGTCCCAGTTGCATTTTTTCGTTAGTCCCAGTTGCATTGTAGTGATGGTGAAAAAAATGATGAGGGGACTGAAACAGGAGATAAGGATAATAACAAATCTGAATATGATGTTGATGTGCTTAACAGTGGGGATGAACTTGATTCTGATTTGGAGTTTGATGGGAAAGGGAAGAACAAATCTCCTGCTTTCAATGCTGCTAATATAATGGATCCTGTCTTTAAATTAGGGATGTTGTTCCGTAACAAGACATGACTTAGAGAGGCTATACACTCACATGCTATAAAAACAAAAAAAAAAAAAAAAATTGAAGATTACCAAAAATGACAACAGAACAGTGTATGCAAGATGTGTTGAAGAAGGTTGTGAGTAGAGGATTAATGCACTGAAATTGGGGAAGGACTGCACATTTCAAACCAAAGAAAACATTTTAGAACACAAATGTAGCATGACTCACAAAGTAAAAAACTTCACATCAAGATGGTTGTCTAATAAATTTGAGGATATATTAAAAAAAGATCCTAAAAAAATGTGAAAAGATTCAAACATGATGTATGCAAAAATCTAACATTTACAATTTTCAAGCATCAGGCGTATAGGACTAAGAAAAAAGCTTTAAAAAAAATACAGAGGTCTGATGAAGAACAATATGCACAATTATAGGATTATGCTGAAGAGCTAAGGAGAAGTAATCAAGGGTCCTCAATTCTAATGTCAATGCAAGATAGTGCAGATGGTATTGCAGCTAGAAAGTTTGATAAGTTTTATGTTTGGTTCGGTGCATTAAAAAAAGGTTTTAAAGCAGGTTATAAATTGTTATAGGAGTGGATGATGGGTGTCATTTGAAAGGGCCTTTTGGGGGAGTACTACTGACATTTGTTGATGTGGACCCAAATAATAATTTATTTCCTATTACATATGCTACTGTGAGCGGGAAACAAGGGCTTCTTTGGAGTGGTTTCTTAAGCTTATTAAATTTGATTTGGACATTATCAAAGATAATGTTTATACATTCATCTCTGATAAACAAAAAGGCTTCGTGCCAATCTTTGAAAGTGTATTCCCAAACGTTGATAATCAATTCTGTGTGAGGAACTTGCATGGGAACTTCAAAATAGCAGGTTTCAGAGGACAAACCTACAAAACGGACTTGTGGAATGCAACTAGAACAACTACAGTTCAGGATTGGCAGTGGAGGATGCAGAAAATGGCTTCTTGTGAAAGGATGCATATGAGTGGTTTAGTGACAAGTCTGCAAGTCAATGGGGCATATGAGTGGTTTATCTATTTTTCCAAAGTGTGATTTGCTTTTAAATAATATATGTGAAACATTTAACTATTGCATTTCGGATGCAAGGGAAAAACCAGTGGTTTTAATGTTGGAGTGGATTAAAACATGGTTAATGACAAGGATGCAGGAAAATAGGGATAAAGCAAGGTCAAAGTGGAAAGGAAAGTTGTGCCCACGAATCAAGAAGATATTAGAAAGAAACAAGGACAGAAGTTCAAACTGTATCCCAATTAAATCAAATGATTTACATTATGAGGTTGCATACTATGATGGAGCACGGTTTGTGGTTGATTTGCAGAAGCATACCTGTTCATGTACGAAGTGGGATTTTAGTGGAATCCCTTGCAATCATGCATGTTGTGCCATTGCTTCTCAACATCTGGACCATGAAGATTTTGCGCACCAGTATTATGCGGTTGAGACCTTTCTGAAGGTGTATAATCCTGCAATAGCACCCATAAATGGACCTCAATTATGAAAAAAAGTTGGGTATATTGCTCCAGCCTTACCAAGTTATAGAAGAAAAGCCTGCTAGAGTAAGGGGATTAGAGCCTGATGAAGTGCCCAACAAAAATGGAACGGAGTCAGGGGTCCAAAAAAATAGACAAGAATGAAGAGGGGTTATTACAACATCAAATGCAAGTTCTGTGGTGGTGTTGGCCACAATAGAAAAGACTGTGAAATTAGAAAACAAGCAGAGAAATTTGTAGTCTCCTTGGATTATGAATAAGAAACAAATGTAAGTAATTTTTCTATTCTTAATTTCAAGATTTTGTGTGACGTCCGTAGAATTTTTCACATAATTGGGAGATTATTGATAATTAATTAAAAATTTAAATTTAATTAGTAAATAAATTATACATTAAAATTGAAATATAATAAAACTTGAACCGAATAAATTGGAGTTCGTTATAATATTTGAAAGCAAATTATATTAACTAAGAAAATTAGGAGGGACGTGAAAGGTCTTTTAAAAAAGTTTAAACCAAATATATTATAATAATAATAATAATAATATATAAATATATGTACATAAGATATAAAAGAGGGGGGAGTTGGCACCGCCTCACCCCCCCTCTTAAAAAAATATGTATATATATATGCTTGGGAAGTGGAATACTCACATTCACACACCATTTACAACACACATGTACACATACACAGCCGTAATATTTCAGGTATGAAATCTTAATTTTAATTTTAATTTATATTAATTTATATAATTATATTATTTAATTAATTTATTTATTAAATATTGTTTTTATTGAGCGATATACTATTTAATCGAAATATTTTACGAGTTCGACTATTTAAATTACTGTCGAATTAAATATCACATTTGATATAAAAATGATATAGTTGGTTAATTAAAATATTAGATTTGTTAGATTTAATTATTATTATAGTCAATTTACACAGTTCCATCGGAATGATTAACCAAATATGTAATTCTATGTATTGTTGTTTAATTAAATTATATAGTAGCGATAAATTGATAGAAAATTCATAAAATATTTCTAAAATTATATTTAAGAAATATTATGTTATTAAAGAGGAAAAATGAGGTTCTAATGGTAACATAATTTACGGATGTCATTAAAAATAATAGTTATAAATATATAAGGTGTATGATTAAATGAATTCTTATGATAAGTAAATATATGTTTGTGAAGCTTAGAAAGTGTAGTTATGTAAAATAAAAGGGAATAGAAGTTGAACTTCAATATAAATGGAATATTAAAGGATTGGTGGAAATGTATGAACATTATATAATATTTTATTTAGAGTTTATAAAATATATTGATTAAACGTATAATATTCTATTATAGGGCGTGACGACAAAGTAGAAGGTTGAGAAATCTCTCGTGAAATCAAAGCATTTTGGGATTTAAGGTAAGTATAGTTAATTGGACTTATATATATATATTGATGTATTTAGTATTATATATTATATATATTAGTTTCTTATATTTGATCATGAACTTGGATTTGTATTTATACACGTGGGTTTTGTATATTGGTTATTTATATATTTAGTTGTGGACTATTTGTTAGATTACCTTAATATCGGTGGAATTGCTACTATGTGTCATATGTGTTTGTAATGAATGGACGTGAGAGTGGTATGATTATTTGATTGTATAATTAATTGTTGCATAAAATCGAATTGATAAGTTATTACTGAGTGAGTAGTTATTATAGAGAATATAATGATGAAGTAGGGATATTGCCGTTGTAACTTGAAATAAAAGATGATGCTTACTTAGTTGGAAACACAGTCAATGGTTTATGATAATGTGATGGTTGATGTGATATGAAAAATAAATGAATTAAGCTAGGTACCATGGCGCATAGGGTACTGGGGTATTCCGGATAGCGGAAAATATCCTGTGCTGTTAGCTACACACTGGGGTGGTGTGGGGATACCATGTTTGTTGTGATGTCCTGTGCTGATATTGCTACACACTAGAGTAGAGAGTATGGGGATATCACATAGAAAGGGTATCCTGTGCTGTATATGATATGATGTTGACTGAGATGATGATTGTCGGCAAAACCATTGACTGGTGTACTCCAACTAGAGTAAGTAGTACCCTTAGTTAATAAATAATAACGTCAAATATTATGCCGTGGGTTGATTTACAGTTGTGGGTATGTATTATTCCTTATATCTGATGTCGCTATGTGACGAATGACTGTTCGTCGATGTGACTGCTTGTACGTGAATTGTTGCCTGTGTATATATATATATAAACTAATTAGCTATACTTATTGAGTAGGCAACTCATTCCTTACCACGTACTTTTCAGGGAATAGGTCACATTGACTAGCCACATCGGACTTCGAGCCGTGCTGTGGTCTTTATTAGGTGAATTAGCCATGACATCTGAAGCCGGAGTTTTGACTGTTTGATTGTTAAATATTCTAGCCTTTTATCTGGTTTGTATTTGAAATTGTGGTACTACTTTCCTTGAGATTATGTACATGAGGACATTTAGTGAGGGTAAATATAAACTTTTGGTGGTATCTATTATCTTCTGTAATATATATATTATATTGATAAATTAGAATTTATTTTACGGGTTGAAAAAGAATTACTTATAGAATGAATTCTAATTAAGGAAAGGATAAAATAGTGATAATTATATATAGTGAGTAGGGGATGCTACATTTTTTATGTTAATTCTGTACTTATTTATGTTCTTTGCATGTTTTTGCAAGCTGAAGTTCCCAATGACGTGCAAGTTGAAGTTTCTAATGAAGTGCAAGAGGGTGTGTCCAATAAAGTGCAGACACAAGCTCAAGTTTCAAAATTGACTGTAGGTATGCTCAGCTTTATGTATATTATACTACAAGTGTTAACATTTAATTATTTGTATAGACAAGAACAAGAATGAGGGCTGCAATTGAAACCACAACTGCAGTTGTGAGCAATAAAAGGGCATCATTAAAAGGAAAAGTTGGAAAAGTAAGTATTACTAACTATAAATGACAATTTAGTGCCTATGACTTGTTTATTTATTCGTTTACATACCTTCAGGCTACATTGGCACCATCCCCACTTTCCAACAATCATGTGTTGTCAAATTGTGTTAGTACATAAGGTAGTGGATCCGAATTGCCTTTGTTGGTTAAGGATGGACAACAACTTGTCACACTTAACAACTTGAAAACAGTTATAAGGCCACTTCAAGAAAAGAAGTCATCGAAAACCACGCATATGCTGCAGAATTTGAAGGTTTTTGCAAGCGAGGAATGATGTTATGATGCAGAATTTGAAGGTTTTGTGAAGTATATAGTTGGTTTTTTTGAAGTCTATATATTGTTTTTGATATGAGGTGGTCAATACCCAAATCTCAATTGTATGTTCACGTGACTGTGCTACTGTTTATTTCTTTTTTAGCAGTCCCGGTTGCTTTGTGTATTGAGCATGTTGCTCTATTTTGTGGATGCTATTGAAAATAAAAAATAATCTTTTTTTGCACTAGTTCTGTACTTTTGTTTCATTTTGTAACATATGGTTCATTTTATTATAAGCAAAACAGGTTGATTGAAATATTCCTATTTCCATATGTTACAAAATATTATCAAAAAACACAAAAACAAAAGGAAGTACACGATTTTGTTCCTTCGACATAGCTTGGGATCCTCTTCTTTCACTCTGTTTATTCGACGAAGTAGCCCAGGGATAATTAGACGTGCCCTTGCACAAAGTGGACTATCCTCCCAAGCAAAGAACCCACAACCGTTTCTTCTTGCACATGCATGGAATCACCTACTCGGATTTTCGTTCGTCCAAGAGGTACGCATCCTTGCAACCTGTCCACAGAACCAATTGATACAGCTAACTTTGGACATTTTCACCATCTTGACAACAATAGAGAAGGAGCAATAGAGAAGCAAATTTTGGAAGAAGCAAGTACGTGTCTATGGATAAAAAGCAAGCCACTCTTTATGGAGAGAGAGCACCCAATTTGGTGGAAAAATTCCCTCCTAAACATCCCTCACGTGCAGTAACAACAAAAAATGAGGTAGGTGAGTCGCCTAACAGTTTTGCCTCTTTCTGTTAAGTATCAATGAAAAAATGCAACTGGGACTAACGATGCAACAATTTTTAATATTTTGGGACTAAATTATTGGACTTGACAATATTAAACCTCAAACTGATACTTTTTTTATACTTTTGGTCCTTACCGTTAGATTTGGCATTTGATACCCACTAAAAATATTAGACCGAACCCATAAACAAAATAGGTCAGCCTAGCTGGCTCCGAGCCCAATCGGCATACCAATAGGGAAGCAAAACCCACAAGCAAGATACATCAGCTCACACCCAGCTGGCTCATCAATAGGGAGGAAAAATCCACAGGCTTATATGCCACTTACTGAATTCGTAGGCCCAAGAAATAAGCCCATACCAGCCGGACACGTGATAAAACTTTCCAACACATTAAGACACATCATCCTAAAAAATGTCCAGGTGGTTCTGAGTAAATCAATGGCAAATGAACTGGGATCAACAAGTAACCAATTTTGGATTTTTAGGCAGATATGTCAAGACTCTGTCCACCTGATGTATCTCAGTCAATATTTATCCATATCTTGCTCTGGATGATAGCCAACTCGAAGGGCTTCCCAACATCGTACAACACTCTGCAACAACCCCCATATCCTGCTCTGTACATACCTATGAATAGAGATTTTTTGCAGTCATTTGGTAACATTCTTCCACACTCTCAAACTTTCACTTATTCTCAGTCTTTTCTCTCTATTCTTAGGCTTTTTTTAGCTTATATTTTGCGCTCCACACGGATATATACATCTTATCACCATTTTATACCATTATTCTCATTTTGATTCGAGTTTTCTTTTTATTTCTTCTTTAATCCGTTACTGACTTAGGCATTAGAGTGCTAATTTCTGTTTTGCAGGGTCAGTTACGGATAATCTTAAGATTTCACGGAAGATCCTTCGACCCTTGTGGTATGGCTGAATTTCTGGTACACACCAGCGTTAGAATTGACAGAAAAATGTCATTTGATGTGCATGTGAGGCAAAAATGACATGAAAAAATAGGGAGAATTGTTGTTTTGGTTCCTAAGGCTAACCATTTATTCAGTTTTGATTCTGAAACTATTGGGCTTGACAATATTAGTTCTCAATCTAACAATTTTTTTATAATTTGTGCTTCATTCTCTCATTTTTTTTCGAGCTCCCATTCTTTCCCACAAAAACCCTTGTTCAATTTCCACTCGTTTTTCTCAAATTCACTGATAATTTTCTATTATTCACTAAATTAACCAATTTTTCTCATTTTTCTTCAAAACCCATTTGAAATTTTTTAGCTCCCAAATCCCTAAATATAGAACCCTTAAACCCTAATCATGATATGGACAAGCATGAATTTTTCTACCCAGAATGAAGGAGTCCATGATGTTAAAAATGAAAATTTAAATCCACAATTGCAAAAGAATGGAAACTAGGCTTCTAAGGAGTTTTGAGAATGAGATTCCCCTCCCCCCCCCCATTTATCTCTCAAGTGAACCTTCAAGAAAATTGTGGAAGAGACTAAGACATTTTTTACTTGTTTTCTGTGCATTTATGACTTGTTTTGAGTATTTTTTTTTATTTTCATCTCTCTAAAAAATTTAAATATACTTATTTAATAATAAAAATATATCATATAAAAGTTTTAATATTTAATAATTTAAATTAAATAATTTAATTACAATCATAATATAAAATTTGAATATCTTAACAAATGTGAATATTAATGAAATATAAAAAATTTATACATTATCAACTAATTTAAATATTAAATAAATTATATTTAAATTTATTACATTAAAAAATTATACCTTACTATTTTTTATTTCAATTTTCTTTGAAAATACCAAAAAGATAAATATATTTTCTTATACATATTTATATACATTATTTTTTTATTTCAAAATTCTTAAAAATATATTTATATTAAAAATAAACTACCAAAAAATAAAAAAAAATTAAATTATAAAAAATAATAAACTAAATTTTATTTTTTAATTTTAGATATGTACATGAATGTAAATCTTAAACAATTAGCCTTTAGATAATTATACATACACCCACCAAATGTCAATGTCACTTACACAAAATACCGCTTACTTTTTTGAAAAATTACAAATATGCTTCTAAAATATTAGCATCATTACACAAACTACCCCTATTTTTTGGCTGTTAGGAGTGGTTTCTGTAATTATGCAGGAATAGGGATGGTACATGTAAATAGATTATAAGTTTGGGGGTGTAAATATAATAAGTATCCTAAATTTTTATCATTAACACTTATATTATAATAAAATTAAAATTATTATCATTTGATATATATTTCTAATCACAATTTTAATTGTTCACTAATTTTTATTTTTATTTTTTGCCATATTGTCTGATTATATCTTTTAGGGTGATTTTTTATACATTTCACGTGAAAATACAAACAAGAGATGCTTACATCGGATTATTAGCAAATTTTTTAGACTGTGCTGCTGATGAAACCAAATAAAGGACACGGAAGAAATCTTGATATGAACTAAGGGAAAAGTGAAAACCAAAGAGTTACAATAGGAGCAAATATATAAAAGGGTAAATTACATGTTGGAAAATGATGATTGATAAATTAAAAAATAAATTTATTTTTATCAGATTATATAGTAATAAGTGATTGATTACGACATGTGATACATAACAAGTTTGTCATACGTGGATGATGGTTGATGGTGCTCAATTATTTTTTCCTTAGGGATAATTATACTCTCATTTCCCGAGGTTTGGTGTAATTACACTTAGACCTCCTGTGATTTGAAAAATTACATCTAGCAACCATGAGATTTGCTTCCGTCTAACAAATAAGTTTCTTCGTTAGTAAAAATTCACCAAATTTGTCAATATTAACAAAAACATTGAAAGAAAATCTTTATTTATTATTTACCCCGATTCATTAATTACAGATTTATTGCGGGTTAAATAAATCTTTTTATGACTAAATTACCCTCATACGTCTTCACGCTTTAATGCACTTGAGGAGGTGTATTTTCACTGTTATAAGAGTAGTCTAGTCAAAAAAAAAAAAAAATTCTGCAATATCTGCATATATGGTGAATTTTAATTAACAAAGGGACTTATTTGTTAGACGGAAGCAAACTTCAGGAATGCTAGATATATTTTCTCAAACTATAGAAAATTTAGGTATAGTTACACCAAATTCTAAAAAATGGAAGTGTAATTATCTCTTTTTTTTTTTTTAAGTAGTAAAGTGTATTTAAACTTTTTTTTAAAAAAAAATTATCCACAACCAAACATGATCTACATAGCCGGATGAAATGAGGCGGAGAAGATTATTTTATTCCATGTTCGAAAAACTCTAGTTCAAATTATATTTTGTCGAATCAAATTAATTACAACGCAGATGTAATACACTTACTATATAATTGGTCATTTTTCTTTAATTGTACACCAATCACACAATAAATATATTATACTTATTATATAATTAATTTAAATTTGATCGAATCAGATCTGAACTAAAATTTTCCTTCCATACTGGTGTCTTGTGAATCTCTCCGTCTACATGGACTTTTAGCACCGCAATTTGTTGTGTCCATTCTTAATTTATGTGGAACCAATCCCTCAATCTCATTACCTATTTTTCCCCAACAAATGATTCATATTTCTAAATTTGATATAATTACGAACACCTTTTATTTTAAAAATCAAATACGGCGGCACGCACTATCTGTGCATATAATTTTTTAGTAATGTTTTTATTTCATTGAAGCTCATAATTATTCCTTTATATTAAACTTTGTTATTGTCTTACAACCTCACATACAAAAATTATTTGAAACTTTTTTTAATGCAGTAATTATAAATATATTTTTACTCAAATTAAATTAAAAATTGATACTTTGTTATTGTATTGATAATGATGATTATATATACATGCAAAATAAATACTAATATGTTATTTTAATTTCTTTTAACAATAAAATTAAATAAAATGGGAATAAATTTAATTTTTGAGTACATATAATTACGTGGAATTAATTTTCTAAAGGAACTTGATTGAGCAGGAAAGTTTAAAGGATATTTTTGGTATTATAATAATTTGATGTAGTGGTATAAAAATTACCATTTGAATCTAAAAATTCTCTTTTTTTTTTTTTATAATAGTATAGATTACAAATGCGTTCCTTATGTTACCGCTCGTCTAACAATGAGCTCAACCATTAACCTCGGTTAGATTTTCTTTCAATTTTTGTGAATCAATCACATATATGTCCTTTTAGATGATGATTTATAATTTTAGTATATTTTTAAAAAATTTCTAAAATATTTTTGATGGACTACTATGTGCTATGAATTATTTAATTTACTCATTCTCAAGCTTCTTTTTTTTTATATATTTTTTAAAACCATTTTTAAAAAGAATGATAGCGATAAATCAATAATTTCTACCTCATCGCATAGAGGCTACAAGATAAATATGTTAAATCTCAGAAAATATAGTGTTTTACTCTATAATTAATCAGCCACCGTAACACACAAAACTTGCATGCATATAATTTGATAGATACAACACAAAAAATTTAAAAATAAAAATTTATATATAATTAAAAGCGGAATAAGTGATGAACATGAGCTAAAGTGAAGAATAAATATAATTGTATATTGACTGTTAAAAGATGGCTTTGATAATTTTAAATAAATAAATAATTATATCAGGACAAATACGTAAGGATATAACTCATATTTTAAAATTTAACGTTGTTGTGTTATAAACCTCCGACTGTGGGAGAGAAGTAGTTTTTGTTTTTATATTAGTATAGATATAGACGAATGGAGGGCGAAAAAGTTTCTTATGATTTGTTTGCTTTTAGATGATGGATTGTATATACTCGATCCGTTATGGTATTGAATTTGGTAGTAAAATTTGATTTGAGAATGGTCCATCAAACAGGTCTTCGGCCGTCAAAGAAAAGTTTGGGCTCAGCTAAATTGGAATGGGCCACTCAGGCCCAGTATATGATCTAAATCATAACGAAAGGTGGGTTCAGTGATGGGCCAGCAATAGGCCCATTGAGGAACTTAAATAACAAAGTTGGGCTGCTCGTTCGCTCAATAGGCCCTGTGAATAATTAAAGGAAGAAAAAAAACAATTCAGGTATTTTTACAAGTTAGATGGTGTTTAACTAAATTTATTAAAAAACTCAAACACTGCAAGAATTTATTTTTAAAATTAAGATTTTTGACACCTTTATTCTTTTTTAAAGCATCTTGATGAGGATTTAATTATTAAAAGATGAAAAAGTCCTTCATTAAGGGTATAAAAGTCATTTCGCCAATCCGCGCATGAGGTCGCAGGTTGGATCGCAGGGACCCGCCCTGCAGTTTGACCCGGACTCAAAGAATGAATAAGCACCGTGTGATTAAAGGGAAACTTGGATCAGGACACGTGGATAGATCTACAGTGTCAATCTGGACCCTATAAATACTTCATATCTGACTAAATCGAGATAACTGACATTTATTGCATTAATCCTTTAACTTCATATCGCATATTTTCATCTCGATCACCAGCCTAGCCTAACGTAATTGTTTTATCCTCAGGCCCCATATCACAGACCTGGAGAGGTGACGTGGTGTCACAGGCGTGCTCTTCTTTCTCGCAGTGGAATGTAATTCTCATATATTTTTCGCTTGTGCGGCGTCTAAGGTTACGCCTAACCTTCAACCAGCCTTCGCACATATCAGAGTATAGCGACAGTCCGTCGCGTGTCCTCGACACTGAAACTCGCTAACGCAACATCTGAATGCCTCCCTGCGGGGCACCGCGTGCCCTTGCGCTCGCCTATCCAGAATGCCCATAGTCGTTGAGGCTCTCGGCACTCGTGCCTTGGCGTCTCGCACACAATCTCGGAACCTGCCGACGCATTGCTCAATGAGCATTCTCGCTCCACCTCAGCATTACGGCGCTACGTATGCGCCCGCAATGCCCATCTCATGCCCAATACTCACTCGGTACATCCTAGGCGCTCGCCCTCGCCATGGCCGCCTTCTATGCCTCACCCGAGTAGGACCGCATCATAAGTCCAAGGCCCAATCGATGTGCCGACATCTTGTCGTTATCTCACATGGCATGCCCGACATGCCTTCTTGCCTTTCGGCTTGGCTTCACAATATGCCCACAAGCGGCGTCGTCCCACGACCGCTCATCTCTAACCAACGGAGCCCCATGGACGGCTAGAACTCGATAGCGCATTCCATAAGTTGGATCACGAGGTCTTGGAATGCTTGCCTCGATCACCCATTCGCACGAGAGGCGTTGCCCCTGATATCACGCAGCCTGCGGGACAACCTTGCACGTCACATGGAGCCTCTCGGCCGAATTGGCGCCCAACGTAGGCATCCTGGCCCTACGCCGCCCGTCAAGTTTTCAAGTCCTTCGGGGACTCTAGAGCTCCTCTTTGAGCTGCCTAGAGCCGGCTCTTGAAGGCCCCCATCATGCCCCCAAGAGATGTTCATTTAGTGCAGACGTCTTCTCAATCTTCTGTCGTCATGCACGGGGAGGGCGGGGAGGGCTGGCTGGAGCTCACCACTGCATGCCCCCCTTGTAATAGGCCTAAGAAAATAATCTCTTGTTCTAAGAGTAGAACACTTAAAGGACCGAGGAGTGCACTTTTTCAGTATCTCCTTCGACCGACCTCCAAATCATGTCCCGCTTGAACCGTAGCATAGCCTACGGCTTGCACATCATAACGATAGAGTTTCAGCCTCATCCGATCATCCATGGCTGAGGAATTGTCTTCACAATACTTTGAAACTACAGTCTCGCCTCTACACTGGCAGACTCTAAACATCGTCGTCGTTTCCTACTGGAACGGAACCTTTTACCTCTAAAACATCTTGGAGGTGCTCCCAATACTCCAAGGATCTCGCCAATGAATCAGTATTGTAAATCTCCAAGAATAAAGCACTCTGCTTCACACATATCTCTCCTGCTCACGCACAGGGTGGCGCTTGATCATCGCCCTTATATCTCTGTGGCCAAAGGTCCTCAGAATGACTTCATACTTGGCGGACAGCATCCCCACACGTCAAGGAAGTTCCCATACAAACAGTATTGCGATCCCCAATCGGTAAGAGTCTCTGCTCGAAGACCGTATGTGCCCTTGCGTGATGGTCGGCATCCCCTATCCGCCCGCACGTCCTCCACAAGTCACTGCCAACCGTCTAGCCCAAGGTGCGGCCAGTGTCACTTGGCCGGGTCAAACTCGTTGATCGAGGTCGTACATTCCAGCAGGATCACATCTTATAAATATATGAGCATTTAAGATCTTTTAAAAAAATTAGCCAATAATCTCCTATTATAGATAAATATTAATATTTGAAAAGTTTGGAAAGAATGTTAACATTTATTTCCAAAAAATAAAAAGGGCGGGATTGTTCCTTATGCAATATTAAAAGAAAGACATTTATGTAATTCTTTAACACAAAAGCATAGAATAAGAAACTTTATAATTTCAATTGTCAAAAAAGTATAATCAATAATTTTACTAATTTCAGAAAAAGTATAATAGTGATTAGAAAAATATCAATTTTAGTGCAAGATCCTTATAATTAATGGTAACATACATCTTTTAGCGGCAAAATTGTGATATTGATCCCATAAGAATGGGCCATTTCAATTTTGATCCTGCCATTTTATAAGATTTTATTTTTTGACCCCAGACCTATTAAATTTTATACGATTAGTCCAAAAATATTCCACTCATCATTAGATACGTAATAACTACACAACTCATCATAATGTTTGGATTAGTTTTCTGAGTGTTTTGTGGAAATAGAGAGAGAAAAACAAAGATAAATAAGTGTGTGTTAGAGATAGTATGTATGTTTGGATTTGTTTTTGGAGATAATTTAAAATAAGTATTATATATTTAATGTTGTGTTTTGGGAGACAAAAATTACTATTCATTGTCAAATCATGTCTTTGGAGATAATTTAAAATAAGTATTATATATTTAATGTTGTGTTTTGGGAGACAAAAATTACTATTCATTGTCAAATCATGTCTTTGGAGATAATTTAAAATAAGTATTATATGTTTAATGTTGTATTTTGGGAGACAAAAATTACTATTTATTGTCAAATCATGCTTTTTTTATATATATTTATGTATATATGTGTGTATATATATATGTATGTTTTTATGCTAAAACAGTTAAAAACACCTAAATAAGGTGTTTTTGAATGATGGCAAACATTGGGTATGTTTTGACTTATCTCGAAAATAAATTGAAAATGAAAACAAACATAATGCATGTAATCCGCACGTGGCTATTAATTGATGATTTTTTTTAGAAAAGAAATACGAAATGATCCTCGTGTGTATGTAATAAAAACAAAATTACCAGTCAGAACAATGAAAACAACCCCTCAACCCTAAACCATTTGTTAGTCTTTTCGAAAACCTGTAGAAATAAGCCCAATTTTTTTATTTTTTATTTTTATTTTTTTTTTGTGTAGAACACTCGAAACACTTGAAAGACGGAGATTTGGAGGAATTTTGAGAGAATATGTAGATAATTAATGACTTAAGGAATTCTTTTTCCTACTATGACAGTTGATATATATATATAGGAAAAAATGCAAGCAATTTCTTTATGATATCGCAAATGAACAAATTACCTCCTTATGAAAAAATAAATAACGATTTACCTCCCTGTGTTTTTTAAAGTACAACAATTTACCCTCTTATAATTTTTAAAATGAAGCAATTTCAGTTTAAAAAATATAAGAGGGTAAATTACTGTATTTTTTTTATAGAGGGGTAATGTGCTCATTTTTAATATTACAGTGGGGTAAATTGCTATTCACCCTATATATATAACTTTTTACTGCATGCACATAATTAAGGATCATAAGATGATTTTCTCTCTAAAATATCACTAGCTAACAACCACATGAAGATTACTTTGACTGTGTCATTAATTTTTAATAACATTGTGAAAAAGAAAAGACTAAATATCTATATTTTTGGACTAACAATTCAAATTTTAACGTAATATACAGTAAAAAATATAATCGTATAAAGTATGAGACTAAAATTAAAATGACTGGGACCAATAGAAAATTATGGACTAACAGTTCAAATTTTTAACGTAATCTACGATAAAAAATAAAATCTCATAAAATACTACATTAAAATTAGGTTTAAATATATTCTATATTCTGTAATTTTAATATTTGACAATTTTATTTTTGATCTTTCTAGAATTTTAAAAGTGTGCTGTAACTTTTGACACTTCTCAATTTTAGTCCTTTTGATACCAATTTTTGAAAAAATTACCGAAATAAATCATTTACGCCTCACGTGGTTCATTCAAATTGGAGCTTTTGTTCTGATTGGGTCATTTTTGTCAATATGAACGAAAAATTAAAAAAAATAACATGGCACATTATTTATCCGGCCACTTTTGCAAAATTCGACACTGAAAGAATCAAAATTATAAAATTTGAAAAATTATACTATTTGTTTACAACTTTTAGAAAGACAAAGTATAAAAATTTTAAAATTGCAAAGAACACATTATTTATTCTGACAATTTTTTCAAAATCCGATATTAAGATAACCAAAATCGCTAAATATCAAAATGTTAGAGAATTATTTTATAATTTTAAAAAAAATAGAGAATAAAAATACCAAACTATAAACATTACATGACCAATATATATATATATATATATAAGCCTTAAAATTGAAATTCCCCAATATTATGGGACCAATATTGCAATTTTGGCATCCTTAGTGACGGTGCATGGAACCTCACGTGCCGTAACTTAGTCCCGAAACAAAAGAAGTCGGACTCCGCATTCTAGAACACGAATGACGTTTCCTTAGCCTCTAAGCAGTCAACACTTTGCTCCACGCGCTTCCGCCCCTCTCTATATATACTCACAGGCAACAACAAAAAGAAACATTCCTACATTAGCATTTCATACGCCTTACATTCTCTTTTCTCCTTCACCCCAAACGAGCTTCTACTCTCGATCGAGGAAATAGAGGAAAGCATTTGTTGTTCATTGTTGATTGATCGTATGGCGGATGCTGCTGACTGCAATCCTCAACAACCCTTACTCGTACGAAAATTAATCCCTCCACTAGTTTTTTCTGTTCTTGTTTTGTGAATCTAGGACTTTTGTTGATTTTCGTTTGGATTGATTTGTTTTGATGTGAAGGCGGAGAGCGAGGAGGAGCAGAGGCTCAAGTACTTTGAATTTGTTCAGGTTATGGCCCTCCATGCGTTGATGTGCGCCGCGAAACTCTACAGTTACGCCAAGGAGAATTCGGGCCCTCTGAAGCCCGGCGTCGACACCGTTGAGGGCACCGTTAAAACCGTCGTCGGCCCGGTCTACGACAAATATCACGGCTTCCCTATTGAAGTTCTGAAATTCATCGATCGGAAGGTACATGTTTTCGTTTGTATTCGTCTTGGAGGAATTGAAA
This sequence comes from Sesamum indicum, assembly GCF_000512975.1. Taxonomy (NCBI): domain Eukaryota; kingdom Viridiplantae; phylum Streptophyta; class Magnoliopsida; order Lamiales; family Pedaliaceae; genus Sesamum; species Sesamum indicum. The sequence goes on from NC_026154.1 coordinate 12,315,461, forward strand.
TTGCATACTTTTTTGATCGGATTGATTGTTGTTGCTTTCCGGGATATGATTACTTGGACGTTCGGTTTATGGATTTGAAGATGTTGAGGGTTTTTAATCAAGGATTGGTCTAACTGTTTTTACGGATTAATATATTGGTTAACGAAGTTCTTGACTGGAAAATGATATATCAGTTTTCATCTATGACTTGGGGAGTTTTTTGTTTTGAATTATTGACAAGCCGTTGCTCTTGTATACATCAATAATCATTTCTACTTATGGGCTTCAGCTTTTACGATTGGATTAAGTCTTTACAACATCATGAGCTAGAATTCTTAACATCATGAGCTAGAATTTTATGATTGGATTAACTCTAAACATCATGAGAAGAATTATTGTCAATCCATTTTTCACTAATTGCGTTTTCCACCATTTGTCGGTCAAACTTGGTTGATGGGCTGGAATTCTTCTCAACCTTTTGGTTGATGGGTTGAAGAATAGTCCTTATGACGTTCTAGTGATCAACTCCTTTCCCCGACTATTTGATATGTGATCTATTCAATCGGGAAAATCTCTGTATATAGAGCAAGATGAAGTTCAATTGGATTGCAGTCCCCCGCGTGTAATCATTTTGTCTGTGTAATCATCCCGAGATTTCTTGCAATTAAGAAATGCAACAAACTTGAGATCAATATTGCAGGTTGATGAGTCCGTGAACAAAGTACAGAGTCGAGTTCCGCCGACTCTGAAGGAGGTATCCACCCAAGCCTTTGAGACAGCCCAGAAAGCTCCTGCTGCTGCTCGGTCTGTGGTGACAGAAGTTAAGAACACTGGCGTTGTGGGCACTGCCTCAGGACTTGCAAAGACAGTGTACGCCAAGTACGAGCCTGCAGCCAAGGATCTTTACACCAAGTATGAACCTGTGGCTGAGCAGTACGTAACATCAGCCTGGCGCCAGCTGAATCAGCTCCCACTCTTCCCCCGAGTGGCGCAGGCCGTTGGTCCAACAGCCAGCTATTGCTCAGAGATGTACAACCAAACTGTTCAACAGGCTGCTGAGAAAGGATATAAGGTCGCAGCACATCTTCCTTTGGTACCGACCGAAAGGATTGCTAGGGTGCTGAGCACATAGAAGTCAAGCATGCGGCTGTTTTCAGAGGCGCCATTGCAGCCAAATTTGTGAATTGTGGTAGTTGAACCTTCTCTTTCGTCTGTCGTTTCATGCTGTTTTTCTCGGACAGTTTCTTGTATTGAAAGATTAATGATATCATCTTGATGAATATTAGTTGCTTCAGATTTTGTGAGTATTATGGTTCCTATCTCGATCATTTCCATATTCATTAACAGGGCACGATTCTTCTATTGCGAGTTTAGCTGCTTTTAATAGGACGTGAAGCAGTTGGATTCAGGTTCTGCATAATTTTGTCAGTTGTTTTTATGCCTTTGTATCCCTTTCCTTGTAGAAAGACGGAATGATCGACTGAAAAAGCTACTATACCGCTAGAAATGTCAAAGTGCCATCAGCACCATCATCTTTTGGTTTGTAGGAAATGCCAAGATTGATGTGCGTTAGGAATTTGTAGGTGGTTCTGAATTTTCGTTTGTTTTATTTTTCTTGTAGGTAGTTCCAAATTTCTTTTGTTAAATTTTTCTAGCATCTTTTGAATTTTTTGTATGGTCCTTTATTAGGATATTAAAGAATTTACCGCCAATTCTAACGCGACGAAGACGGGGACAACGGGGTTGGGGAAGTTATTTTTTATATATATAATAACAATATATTTTTTTAATTTTAAAATTATTTATATTATAATAATTTATTGGATCTAAATCTTTTATTTTTTCAAAATTCAACGGTTGAAATTAATTGATTAGATCTAACGAACGGCCATTAAAATAAAAAATAACATGTATTAAGTAAGGGTACAACGGTTATTTTCTATAAAAATTAACTCTGTTAGTTAGAATTAACAGAGAGGGGGTAATTGAGTTATGTCTAATAGACACGGGGAGGGGGGGGGGTTAGTCTATTTTTAAAACATAAATGGATTTTTAACCGATTTTTTAAAACTCTGGGGGGCATTTTGTCCTCAATGTTATTCTAAATTTTAAACTAAAAAAATAAAAGAAAATGTGCGTGTAATTCACAAAACGCGTGGGGGGAGGTAAATTGCTTTATTACTGATAATACAGGAGGATAAATTGTTATTTTATTTTTCACACGTGGTAAATTGCTCATTTCTATTAGCACATGAGATAAATCACATTTAACCCTATCAATATTGGTTGTTATCTAATTATTTTATTTCCTAATTCCTTGGAGAAATTATCTTGACAAACCTAAAGAATACTTTTTTTTTTGGGTAAACGTAAGTTTCATTAAGTAAAAGGTACAATAGTACAATACAACAACGTTCAACGATTGATTTATCCCTCGATAGGCCAAAGGGATATGCCATAGTCTGTGTAAAGCACATGAGCTAATCGAAAATGATAAGTTTGTACTAAGGATCCTCTGTTTAACGTCTTTAATGATGACGGCAACAAGAATAGATGGAGGCCGCCTAGTCTGCTCCAACCATCTCTCCGTTCTCTCCAGATATGATAAATACAAGCAGCCAGTAGAGTTCGATAGGCCGCGTTAACGATGTGTTTTTCTCTTGATTTTCGTGCAGCCCAGTTGACATCCCGTGGCCAATCTCGATTAGGCCAGGCGAAGCGCACAACCCTTCTAATAGTTATGAGACATTGTCGTGCATAACGACATCGAAAAATAGGTGATTATGAGTCTCAATCACCCCATCCTCACATAAAACACCGTCACCGAGAGATAACCACGATCGGTTAGTCGTAGAAAGCTTCCCCAAAATAGACAGCCAAAGTATGAAACAATGCCTTGGAATCTTCAGGGAACCTCAAAGTAGAGAAGCCCAGCCTACCTTATGTTCCCAACAGTTCCAAGAATCTATAAAGTGCCTGGGCTGTAGGTCGCCCCTGATCAAAGCGCCAAATGATGCAGTCATTTCCTCCATGGATCTGAGGCAATGTCTCTGTAATCGCCAAGCACTCAATGTCAATGATGATGGGTCATTGGCCCTTCCCTTATAATACTGTTAAGCTTCGTTGACATCGGAAGTTCAAGAAAATTTGGCCCTTTTGGGAATCTATCAATAAGAGGGCTAACGTGGTGCCACGGGTCCTTCCATAGACAAAATCTATTCCCATCACCAATTTCAGTAATCAACCATCAGTCTCAGGATCATATGCAAACATAAGAGTTTTCTCCACCCCCACGAACCCCCACGATCATAAACCATCCAAACTGATGTTTCTCGTAATTGGTCGTGGTATAACCATTCCACCCAGATGGACGTTCTATAACAGCGAATGACATCGCATAATTTATTGCATAATAAAGCCCGATTCAAGTTGGCGAAGTCCTGTAAGCCCTGTCCTCCCTTCGATAAAGGCTTACAGACGTCTTTCTATGCCACTTTTGCAAAACCACTATTCCCTGAGCCTTTCCAAAGGAAAGCTTGAAAGCGTATCTCAATAGCCCTTATAACTCCTTTAGGTAATAGCAAGACTGAACACCAGTAGATGCTAAAAGCCATAAGAACCGATTTAATAATTTGGATCTGTCCCGCATACGATAACCCCATACCCTTCCAACCAGCAATGCGTTGATCAATCTTCCTCAATAAAGGCTGACAATTTGTGATTGATAATCTCGATGAAATTAAAGGAAGGCCCAGGTACCTCATTGGTAGATGGCTCTTTTGCACATTAAGACGAAGTCCAGATAAGTACGCAAACTGGTCAAGCCCTTGTTTGAACATCCCAATGGACGCCATATCAGCTTTACAGAACAACAAGTCATCTACGGATCTAAGCTGAAATAATCTAGAAGCGTCACACTTCTAGTGAAAGGAGAATCCCATATCATGTTCAATCCGCTATAGGAATAGTAAGTGAAGCACCTCCATCACGAGTACGAAGAGGTAGGGTGAAAGAGGGTCACCTTGTTGTAGACCCCTAATACCCACAAATAAGCCATGCGGTTTTCCATTCAGCCCAACTGAGTACGATGGTGATGTGACACATTCCTCCATCCATCTAGTAAATTGTGCCGGGAACCCAAAAAGTTGCATAACTGCAAGAAGGAAGTCCCATTCCACTGTGTCGTATGCTTTCGGAATGTCCACTTTAAGTGCACACGTGGGGGTAGACGGGCCTGATTATATCCTATAAACAGTTCCTGTGCAAGCATAATATTGTCTCCAATACTACGCCCAGGTATAAAAGTAGACTGATAAGGACTGATTAATTTTTCCAAAACAAGACTCAGCTTCTGAACCAGGATTTTCGCAATAATTTTATAAAGGACATTACAACATGAGATAGGGCGAAAATCCGTGACCATCACAGGGGAGTTTACCTTAGGGATTAGTGCTAGAAACGTGGTGTTAATTTGCTTTAGCAGCTTCCCTATTGCAAAGAAATCCAATATAGCTTTTGTAACTTCCGCTCCCACAATCGACCATGCCGCTTTATAATAGCCGGAAGAATATCTATCAAGTCCCGGTGCCTTGTCCTCAATGATGTCGAAAACTACCTCCTTAACATCAATTGCCGTAACTGGTTTGAGGAGGAGTTGGGCGTCTTCTTCATTCAGCACATGTCTCGTCCATGGTCTTAGATACCGTATATCAATCACCAGTTGCCGTTGTTCCCCGCCTAATAGGACCTGATAAAAGGAGACAAACTCATGAATTACAGCTCCTGCCTTTGTGTAGGTATTCCCTTGCTCGTCATTAATCTGCAAGATCCTCCTGGCAGTTCTTCTTTGGGCTATCTTGCGAAAGAAGACTTTGGAGCATTGGTCTCTACTTTTCATCCAATGCATCTTAGCCCCTTGTTGTAGCATGATTTGCTCAAACTTCACGGTCTTAGCATAAATCATCTTACAACAGTGTTCAAGCAATAGAAAGAGCTCATCCAGTCGGTCCATACTCAGTAATGTCTGGGCTGTCTCAAGAAATCCTTTGGCTAACTGGACATTAAGTGATAGATCACCCTTATTTCTCCTCTGCTCTTGAAAGACAAGTTTGAGAGCTTTAAGATTCCGTGTTACCGCATATATAGGTACGCCCACAACAACATGTCGTCAGACATTCTACACACTCGGGAGAAAATCCGAAGAGAGAGTAAGGTAATTGTCAAATCTAAACATACCTCCAAGTTGCATTTGTCTGTCCCCATTCAATATAAGGACCGAGTGATCCGAGTCCGGGGCAAGAGACTAGAATAACACTATGTGGGGAATCGTGAGAGCCATGTATCATTAATGAGCATCTGGTTTAGCCTCTTCCATAAGCTTCGCGAGCTCGAACTACAATTATGCCACGTATGCCATTCACCCTGCGTGGGAAGTGGGTGTAAAGCAGATGTCTGAATACATGCATTAAACTCATCCATGGCCAGCCTAATGTCTCCGGAGGTTCCACAGACCTCACTGAGGTCACGAACCGCATTAAAGTTCCCCCTACTAACCATGACTCATCCATCATCTGGGTACCTAGCAAATTTAGGGATTCCCATAATTGTCTACATTCAATAACTTCATTAGCACCATAAATAATCGTAATAAGCATCGACATGCACGTATAACCACACAGCAATGAATAAACTGAGCCCCCAAGTCGAGCACATTTACATCAATAAAATCATCGTTTCATGTTATCCAAATACGATTACCAGTAGTATCATTGTCAACAAACCATTTCCACTGGGCTAAAATGATAGATCATATGCGAGATATATTATTCATACGTACACGGGTTTTAAATAGGCCAAGAAAGTGTAACCTGAACTCAGCTACAAGGTCTGTTAAAGCTAGCTAATGGTCCCTCTTGTTTAGGCTGCGAACATTCCAGATTGCAGCGTTCAATATGGTCACCACTAGTGGGGTTGCTGATGTTAGGACCCCTCGTGGATGTTTCTGCATTATCAGTGAAGTTTAGTACATCAAAGAAATTGAAGATGACGGCTTCTTTACCCTTATTCCATCCATAGACACTCATCAGCTCATTGGGAGGTTCACGAGCGACGGGCCGCTGCGTGATAACTGTGTCCGTATCACCCGTGGGCTGGGATATAGAAGGACCAACCATGGGGATAGAACCCGCGCCAGGCTGCTACGTAGGACTAGCCTCTTTATCATTAGAGGCACTAACTTTAGGAACGTGAACCGCTACAGGTGGTTTCATTGGTTTGGGACCTTTGATCAACGAGCATTCCTTAGACGAATGCCTTAGACTCATGCACACATTACATTTTGGGGGAAGCCATTCATATTCCACGTTCACCTTGCATAGCGATTCCCCGCCATCCTCATCCGGTGTCATAATGATTATGTGTTTAGGCAATTTCGAACTAATATCGAGCATAACACATACACGAGTGAAATTCAGTCTTGTGCATGCTCTCGTAATAGCATCTGGATATAATGGCTTTCCAACTCCACTAGCTATTGTGCTTAAGCCCTCTGTTGTCCATAGCTCAATCAGTAGGTGAAGCAATCTGATCCACATTGGGTTTTGGGTATGCTTGAGTTTACGCATCGCCATTCCTGGTTGCCATTTCTAAAGCACTATTGGTTGGCCCTGATACAGCCACGACCCTCATTCTATTACATCTTCCATGTCCATAACCGTTTTAAACTGGAAGAGAAAGAAACCATTTATCGTGCCAGTAACGTCCCGCAATGTAGGCCAAATAGGAGTAACATACTCTTTTAAGTGATGGAAATATGGCCGTTTTCCTAGAAAATATCCCATCGTTGTTGCTTTCCACCTACGAGAGGCATCACGAATCGGTTCCAACATCGGACGAACTATGACTTCACCATTTTGCATCACTGGTTCAACATAAGACAATGTTATTTGGGAGGAATTATGAAAAGCAGAAGCAATTTTATCATCAAAAATAGGAATTTGAGGACTGGTACGTTGTGGAACATTTCCAACAAACAAACCCGTATTAACGGACGTTGCCTTCGCCACATTCAGAGTACCCACGTGCACCTCCAATGATCGACCTTTTTTTGGTGCCGGCATGTCAACAGTCACCTGAGCAGTATCTCCCACCATAGAAAGAACAGGCCAGCCATTCTACAGCAGTTGCGATGCTGCATCAGAAAAATCAGCGCTGTCCGTTGCTGGCCAAACTGCCGTTGTCGCCGGCTGCTCGTGACCCATCTCCTTCTCCACCGCCAACGACTTTCCAAATGGCAGAGAAAGCCCCATCTCACCCACCTATTCCATCACCGGCTCAGTAAGAGCAGAACGCACGCCAAACGTCTGCTGCGCCGAAACCATCAAGGGTGTGCGATTAATGCGGCACCACCCTGGTTTTCTCTATATCCGCAGCTGCTTCCTTATTCGCCGGCGATATTAAATGTCTGCATGCCTTGCACAGCCCTCTACTGAAAGAAATCATGCCCATCGCCGATAAAGCTATCATTTTTTTCCAACGCCCAAACTTCGACTCCCATTGAAATTTCAGGCGTTCAAGGGTAGCCTTTGAAGCCTCGTCGCTGGTGTCTAGCACCTTGTGTGCAAGTTGTAGGAATTCCTCCATGTTAAATTGTGATGCCCATGTCCAGCTGCTATGGCAACCAAGTTCTTCATCCATGGTAGCGCCCCCCAGACCCAAGGGGATTTTCAGTAGCAGCTTGGCCCATAGCCGCCAACAACGACAGAACCAGTTTCCACCTCCACTGATCCATTCCCCACGCAGCAATTGAAGTCATTCGAAGGTGCGCCGCCAAACCCTAGTTGAAGGCGGCGCACCCCATCTTCCTCGTCTACGGCCAAGATTGTGTCTTTTTTTGTCGGCATGTCATTTCCAGCCTCTGCAATGCTTTGGAAGGTCCTCTGTCGCCGCCAAATCGCCCTTTTTCGCCGGCAACTCTTCACCTTCCGCCGGTGGCTCTTCGTATTCCGCATGAAAAAACAGCGGTTTGCCTTGAAAATCGCCATGGCCGACCTCCTCACGACGGCCACCATCATCCTCAACGTCCCCCTCGTCGGTTGGAGCTTCCCCACCGTCGCCGGCTGATTGCATGGAAGTAAAGGCATGAGTGTGTATGTTTTGTAGTGTGCTAGTGTGTGTGAGAGAAGAAAGAGAATTTGGAGAGTCCATTCTTTACTGTAGTTGCATTTGGACGGGAGAGTTTGAGATTGTGGAATTTAAATTTAATTTTATTTGGATAAATTTAAATTTTGAAGGTTTTTAAATTCTTTCGTTCTAGTTTTAAGTTATGTTTTGTTGAATATTGATAAATTTTAAATTTTAAATAAAGTCATTTGAAATTATTTGTCCATATCATTATTCAAATTCATATCCATCAATTCAAATGCATTCTAATGTGATATTGTGATAGAAAATTATAATTTTAGTCCTGTAATTTAGGTCGGGTGGCGAATTGATTTTTGCAATTTAGTTCAATAACTTTAATTTCGGCACATGCATTTCTGGCTAAATTGGTTAGTAAAGGATGAACAGTACCAATTTTTTTTTTAAGTTACAGGACTAAATTGTGAAAATAAATTTGGATAGGAACAAAAATTTCACCCCCCATAAGTTACAGGACAAAAAATGCACTTTTCCTATCTGAATTGATGGATCTTAGAGGATTTTGAAAAAGAATTTCAAATGACGTCACATTAGAGGAACTTGAAATTTATCAATGATCAATGAAATGTAGTTTGTATCTAGAGTTGAGGAGAAATTGCACTTTTGCTCTCATACGATAATGACTATTGCTTTTTTTGTCCCATAATTAACAGGTTTAGCACATTTGATTTTACAGGCTAAAAAATTATAGCATTTGGGATCAAAGATGCCTCAATCTTTTATCCCATGTAATCAAATGTGCCATAGTTTATCCTAAGAGACCAAAAATATTATAACCTTTTATCTTATGGGATCAAATGTAATAAGCTCGTAAACTGTATAATCAAAAGTGTAATACACTCTATCGTGTTGGGACCAAAAGTAGAATTTTTTCTAGAGTTGAAGGGACTAAAATTATTATAAATATCCAAATAAATTCAAATAATTTGTTTCAAAAATTTAAAATTCATTAACTCAAATATAGTTTAAAAAATTTGGAAAAAGTTTATAGTCAGTAAAAACAAACTAAGCATGAAAAATTCTCTCTCTCTCTCTCTCTTTCTCTATGAGAGTTCTTTCCTCTTTGGCGAGGTTTCCTTTCCTAAGGTTAGGGTCTACTACGGTTGTTAGCTCCCCTTTCTAGTGCGTGTTGAAGGTTTTCCTTCAGTAATTGGAGAATCTTAATTCTGCATTAGTTCTTCAACATATGTGTGGTGACTTTGTAAGTATGGCTGAATAGATAATTGGTTAGGAGGGTATCCATACAAGGCTTCAAAAGGAGTAGCCTTCAATCCTGAGTGAAAGGTGGTATTAAACCAGAACTCAGCAAGAGAAATTCACTATGACCATCTTTTAGGATGCTGATGACACATACATCTGATGTAGGTTTCCAAGCACTGATTGACCCTCTCCGTTTGGCCGTCTGTTTGGGGGTGATAAGCAGATGACATGTCCAACGAGACTCCAGTTAAGCTTAAATAATTCCTTCCAAAAATGACTGGTAAAAAATCTTATCCCTATCAGTCACAATACTGACAGGTAAGCTATTCAATTTGTAGATGTGATCAAAGAAAATCCTTGCAATGCTAATTGCTGTGTAAGGATGTTTAAGGGCAATGAAGTGGGAGTATTTAGTCAATCTATCCACAATAACCAAGATGGCTTCCTTACCATCAGACTTAGGTAATCCTTCTATGAAGTCCATAGAAATGCAAGACCAAACTTGCTCAGGTATTGGCAATGATTGTAGCAAACCAGGGTAAACTTTGTTCTCTCTTTTTGCTCGTTGACAAACCTCACATTCCTTAACCCTAGTGTGGACTTCTTCCTTAGTAGTTGGACAAAAGAACAACAGTTTTAACCTTTGTAAAGTACCTGTAATTCCAGAGTGACTGCCTAATGCAAAATCATGCATTGTCTTGATAATCTTCTTCCTTAACTCTCCATGGTTGCCAACACATATTTTTTTCCCCTTCTTCAGAATTTCAGAGTGATACTTGTACTCAAGATGTGACTGAGCATCTAAGACCTTAGCTTGTATGGTGGGCTGAAACAAGACATCTCCTTCATAAGTTAGCTACAACTCGTGCGTCCACAGTGGCAGTTGTGTTGAAATAGCATAACTCTTTCCTTCCACTGAATCATGCTTCACCCTGGAGAGGGCATCAGTTGCCCTATTCTCATTTCCTTTTTTATATTAGACTTCATAGCTCAATCCTAACAATTTAGTTACCCACCTTTGTTGAAGAACTAAATCCACTCTTTGGTCAAGTATGTGCTTGAGACTCTTTTGATCAGTCCTAATATTGAAGTGATGCCCTTGGAGATAATGCTTCCATTTAGTAACAACTACACACAAAACCAAAAAATCCTTTTCATATGTGGATAGTCCAAGGTTTCTGAGTGCCAAGGCCTTGCTTAAGTATGCTATAGGTCTCCTTTCTTGCATGAGCACTGCACCAATTCCCTTTCAACTGGAATCTGTTTCCACTATAAAAGGTTTGGTGAAGTCAGGTAATGCCAACACAGGAGCAGTGGAAATTGCATCCTTTAAGTGTCTGGATGCATCTTCAGCTTCTTGGTTCCATAGAAATGCATCCTTCTTCAATAGTGAAGTTAAGGGTTTACTTAGAAGACCATAACCCTTTATAAATTTTCTATAGTATCCTGTCAAGCCCAAGAAGCCTTTAAATGCCTTGAGTGTGGTTGGGACAGGCCATTCTCTCATACATTACACCTTCTATAGATCAGCGACAACCCCTTTTTCTGAAATGATATAGCCCAAGTACTCTATCTGTGGTTGTGCAAAGGAACATTTACTCTTATTGGCATAGAGTTTATGTGCTCTCAATAGCTCTAATATACCTTCCTCAAGTGCAACAAGTGATCATTCCAGCCTTTACTATAGATCAAAATGTCATCAAAGAAAACTAGCACAAATTTTCTAAGAAATGGCTCAAGTACCTGATTCATCAATGCTTGAGATGTGGTTGGAGCATTGCACAATCCAAATGGCATGACTAGAAACTCATAATGGCCACTATGAGTGATGAAACTGGTCTTAGAGATGTCTTCTTGCCTCATCCTGATTTGGAAATACCCAGATCTCAAGTCTATCTTAGTGAAGTACCTTGCACCATGTAATCCATCCAACAACTCATCTATCACAGGTATAACAAACTTATGTTTGATGGTGAGTTTATTAAGGTATCTATAATCCACACACAACCTCCAGCCTCCATATTTTTTCTTAACAAGTAAGACAGGTGAAACAAATGAACTCTAACTTGCCCTAATAATTTCCACTTTTCAGCATGTCTTGTACAATGTGTTCAATTTCTGTTTTCTGACCATAAGCATACCTATAAGGTGGTTGTGTCCTTGGAATGGCATCAGGTATGAGATCAATTTTGTGCTCTATGGACCTCTCAGGTGGAAGGGATTGAGGTTCTTAGAATACATCTTCAAACCTTTGTAGCAATCCCAAAATTAGTGAATTTTCCATTTTCTAGCTGGCATTGCTTTGAGTAGAAAACAGCTCACTTGCCAAGCTGTAAGTTCTCCTCCCTAGCAGTTCACTCAGTGGTTCTGCAATTGAAGCCCTTAATTCATCCTTCTTTGTCAGGGCCTTTAGAACAATATCCTTCCCTTTGTGAGTTACAGTAATTGTTAATTCATGAAAATCCAATTTAACTGGGTTATGAGCCTCTAACCAATCACAACCCAACACAAAATCACAGCCTCCTAGCTTGAGTGTTCTAATAGGGTAAGAGAACTGAGATCCTTGCATCTCCCACTGAAGCATAGGGCAAAGAGTTTTACTCACCAACTTGTATCCATCAGGCACACACACCCTCATTGGAGTAGTCTCTTCAGTTTTCAGGTTTAGAGCCTTCACTACCTTCTCATCTATGAAGCTATGAGTACTCCCACTGTCAATAAGTATGTGGATTTCCCTTCCATTTACTTGCCCCTTGATTCTTAATGTCCCACTGCCTAAGCTTCCACATAATGCATTTAGTGAAATAGTGACATCTTCGTCCTCCACTTCTTCTGTCTGTCCTTCCAATTGACCTGTGTCCTCTTCATAAGCCTTGACTTCTTCTTCATTCATCAAAACGTATGAATACCTTACCTTGCACTTATGCCCAAGTACAAAGACCTCCATAATTATAGCATAAGTTTCTTTCCCTTCTTGATCTCATTGAAGCTTCAATGACTAACCTTTTAAGTTGATTGTTTTCATTCCTGATTTTGTAAGCAAGTATGTAGGAGGGTTTGTAGGCAGGCACCTTACTTATAGGCCTGTAAAGCAGCTAAGTTGAAGTCATATACCCGGATAAGTCCTATCTCCGAATTCCGGTAATGAAGAAACGATTCGGATCACTCCGTTGTTTCCTTTTCCTTCCGCACCTTTTCCTCGAAATGAGAAAGAAGATGGTACACTTGAATTGTATTATTTAAGTGCTTATTGCTTTCAAAAAATCCTACTTCTACAATTAGTGGACATTCTTCAGAGGGTTGTTCTTCAATGGTTGTTGTGTCTTTTTGATGATAGCATCCACAAGTGATTCTTGTTTCCTTGCAAGCATGATAGCTTGGTTGAGGGTACAGGTTTCAGAGTAGCTGCATACCCTTTTATCTCTTCCTTCAAGCCACTAATGAACTTCATCATGAAGAACTCTTCACCTAATTGTTTGTTATAAATCAACATTTGTGCTTCAAGCTCCTCAAATCTCTCTAAATAGACATTTACAGTTGTTTCTTGATGAAGTTTGTTAAATTCTGTCACCACTCTTTCATAGTCTAAGTCTTCGAATCTTTCTAAAACATTTACAATGAGTTCTTGCCATGTGGGTTCTCCTCTTTTCTCCACATGGCCCTGGTACCACAACTCTACCCTATCTTGCATATGAATTGAAGCTAAGGCTGCCTTTTGATTTTCAGGGATAGGTATCATCTGAAAGCAACGTGTACATTAAAGAGTGGGAATTCCATCTTGTGAATGGAGTTGTATCCTACCCCGTAGTTTGTTGTGGAGCTATGCGTGAGGATGATCCCTTTTCCATGGTTGTAGTTAGTCCTTCCCCAAGGATGGACTTGTTTCTGTTGTAGTTTTGTAGTTGTTCAACTACACTCTGAAGTTGTTGCTGGACAGTGACTAGGGTGTGTTCAATGTTCATCACAGCTGAGTGTAACCCCGCTGAGTGTAACCCCTTCTGCGCCTCTATTAGTTGATCTAAACGAGCGTGAGTTTATTCTTCAGCCACCTGCCTTTTTGCTCTTTCATCAACCAACATAATGTCCATTTTTTTTCTGAGCTTCTTGTAGCTCCTTCAACCTAGTGCCATCTGCCATTATTGTCCAAGGATCGACTGGCTCTGAGGCCAAATTGTCACAATTTTCGCAGAAAAGAGATGAGAAACAGAGAAGAAAAGAGAGATGGAATAGCAGGAAACTTCATAAAAATTTCATTAAAAATCTTCAAAATGACCTTGCCCAGTACATATAGAACCAACGGGATCCTTCATAAATGAAATTACAATTCTAAAAAATTTATTCCAAGAATTGTAAAAACAAAAGCTCGCGTCCCAAGTCTGGTTCTTTCCTATTGTAGTAATCTTAGCTCTAGCTGCTCAGATTTTGCCACCCACGCCTGCTTCAGCAGTTGCCACGTGTCCATCCTTCAGGCTCTCAGTCATTTTCAAAACGACGTCGCTTTCGGGCTCAATCCCAAATCATCTGCTTGCCTTAATCCTGCGGAAACGCTGTCGTCTGTAACTTCAATTCCTAATCCCTCTTTTAATTTTGATTGGCCCTTGATACAGTTCTTGTTCTTATTCTTCATCCAACGTCCTTCAAGAGAAGTTGCACTTCCAGCTAAAGTCGTTATATTTTTTTTCATTTGTGATTACTGAACTAAAATAATTTATCAAATTTATTCTAGCGTAACATTTTCATTTTCATTTTTATATATATTTTTTATTTTTTACGACGAAGAATGTGCTTCCATGATTCAGATTGTTCTAGAATTGGTATCATGTCGTCACGTACATAATACACGCAAATTATGTATTCACTTGAGCTTTGCCACGTGGAATGATGGCCCACAAAGATATTTCAGGAAACTACAAAATCCTTTATCCATTTTGCTACCAAACCATTGCCCCCGACAACCCCCCGGCGCACACTAGACCCGTTTTTCCAAACCTGAAACAGCGAAACCCCTAAACGCCCTTCTTCCCGTCTCTCTCTCTCTCTCTCTCTCTCTCACTACACTCGCGCCTTGCAGCGCATCTCTCTCCCTCTGCATAATCCTTGGATCTATAAACATTTACATCTGACATTTCATTTCTACCGCTTATTTTAGCAGACTTACAATATAGAAATATCGAGTTTGATCGTCGTTTTTTGTGGGCGTGAAGTTGAAGAAGATGGTGATGGGCCGGTGGATAGAATGCAGAGGCGATTTGTTGGCGGAGGGGGCTAAATCGCTGCAGCTTCGGCTGAGGGATCGTTTTAGAGTGGTAACGGTGAACTATCACCGCCGCCGGAATTTGAGAATCGCCGGCGGAGGCGGCGGCTACTTCTCGTCCACTGTCCAGCGGTGGCTCGATCGGTTCTCCGACTTTCGTCGCGATTCTCTGCCTTCCTCCTCCACCTTTTACCGCAAAAGAGGTGTGTCCTTGTTTTCTCCTACTTGTTAGTTTGCCAACGTTTTAGTATTTTATGGCAAAATTTTATTGTAGTAGTCTCGTATGTTTTCAATTTTATGTGAAAGAAGAATTTTTCTTAGTTTCACATAAATGTAAAAATGTTGAACTGTTCTTTCACATCTACCAAAAGTTTGATCTAGAGAATAATTTTGTATGTTTTCTCACATGCATTTGCATTTACTCCAGAAGATGCTTTTTATGAAGTGAGAGGCATTCTTAGATTTAGTGTAGAAAATATTTTTGTAGGTAGGGTCGCATATCTTTAAATTTAACTTAAAAAATGTCTGAATATGCTGTTTCATGGAAATCTTGGACAATTTACAATATGCATGTGCAAGTACTGAGAGTAGCCGACATTGCATGGACAACCAACTTTTGCAGCTTCCTGAAAGAATTGTGACTGATAATTTGACATGAGTATAGATGAAACTGCTGTTGGTCTGATAGTTTTAAATGCATATGAAACATAAGTTGTCAATTGAAGAAGAATAGCATAGTGAGTAATGTAGAATATGACCACCGTTACTGCAATAAAACGAGTGTTTTTATGCCCGTTATTCTGGTTCCTACTCTGTGATGTTATATGGATAGAGTTGCTAGATAGTAAATATGATTCCTTTGATTGATATCACAAATTACATATCCTTCCCCTGTCATATATTCATTAGAACCTCTATCTGGCATCATCTTTCTTCTGTCGGTAATTTGCTGCTGTTGTTGGAAAATGATAATCAAGCAAATGGTGATTCACAAAACATGTAGGTGGTGGTCTGCGTTGCTTCATGACTTTAAAGGTTATTTGAGAATGAAAGGGTACTTTTTCTTCATTTTTTAACTGCAGGATTTTTCCCCTGCTAGTTACGATACTTATGTTTGCACGAAATGTGTCTGTTGTGAAGCGTAATTGGTAAATGTTGACTTTGGTTCAGAAGGCATATTATGAAAGTTGATGAGTTCTTAGACTTAGATTGTATATTCGGGAATTCTGAACTTTCTTGGATGGCAAATGCATAGGCAGATAGGGTTCATATATGGAAGTCTGAAGATACCTCTTGTGGAACAACAATGTAGGAAATAATGCTGAATAAAATTAGGAATAAGTGCTTTACTTATTGCTATGTTCCTTTGATGTGCGATAGCAATAGCTCAGCCTTTGAAGGTACCCCTGCTAACTTCTTACAGCAGGTATTAGTACTAAGCAGTTGGAGTAGTTAAGCCATATTCCCTCCACGATTGGCTTTAAATGTAAATGTGGTTTTGGAGTGTGCATTGTGTTCAGCACACCTCTGTTTGATCCAGATTTATCCACATCTGATTGCATGAAAAATGACTAGGTCCTGCAATGGTGACAGGAAGGAGAATCACTAATTTAATAGCTGAGGGAGCTCAAGTGTTGATATCCCCAGCATAGCTGTAACATTTCAACATAAATAACTAAATATCATATTCAGTTATTGGCGATAGATATGAACTAACCCACACTGCTTGCGCTTACCTGTGAAGTATGCATGGAGAGGCAAATTCTCCGTTCTGTAAGATCGGAGCGATAAAACTTGCATTTAGGATTTTGTTCTTTGGGCTGCTCAATCCTAGGCTCCTAGCGTAATCGCTTATGATGGTGCTGAACTTCACAACTTGGGCTTAAGAATGTTGCTATCGCTGTAAGGCCAAAAAGCTTAGCTATAACCATTGTTTCTATGATTAGAAATGGCAGTTCAAATGTGATGATGTTCTTTATTCTTGGTCATAGTACTCAGACATCTGAACTTAATTTATCTTAAATGTTTAATCCATCTGTAAAGTTCTGAAGATTTTCTGCATTGCCGGCAAGCTGTAGCATCCTTGTTTTATGAATCTGAACCACCCGTGTCTGTGCTCTTTTAATAAGTTTGAGGGCCTTCTAGTTTAAATGTGATAGTTAAATATAGATGTACTAAAATAACCTTCCCTCTCTGTCTCTCTCTCTCTCTCTTCTTAAGAATCACATAGAAAATTTAAAAAGTAAGATCTATACTCTTTTATTGTGTTAGGACCTTAGAGTTTAAGTTATTTATTAAAGAATCACATGGAAATTTAAAAAGTAAATTTATACTGACAAGTAGTCTTATCCATCTCCATCCAAATTGTCCTTAACTTTTTGAGTAACTTCCGATTTCAGTTCATCCAAAACTTGCATGCAACTGCAAAACTCAAATTTGCTTGACTTTTCTTGAGACCAGAAAGAAGCCTCCCTACCAGCATGCTTTAATTTTCATCAACAAATGTATACAGCATGACAATGAAATTGATAAGGTTACCACTTTGTTTGGAGCAAAAATGTGCCTTGGTTAAAATGCCAGTAAGTGATGTCCCTACTGTTAACAGTTAACTCTTTTTGCCTTTTACATATATAACTACATTTGATACACATTTTCTTTTTTCTTTTCTTTTCTTTTTATCCGAGTGCACATGATATTAAAATTATTATATTAAAAAGTCAGCTTTGTTTATAGAATGTGTAGAATTAAGCACACACATCGAGTGTGCCTTTATTGCTAGTGCAAGAAGTAATTCTTTGTGGAAGACTCTTAGAAGTGTGTATGTCCTGTACGCTTCAGAATTGCCACTAGTTTATAGGATACAAATCAGAATATAACTCATTCGGTCGAAGCAGAGCTGTGAAATGCCTTGGGGAGAGAGGACGAAGGGAGTAGGGTTTTTGGGTGGTTTGAAAGATGTTAAAATAAAATTTCTATCTTGGTGAAACTTGGAAGGTTTTGGTTTAGGTAATTTCTTGACAAATGGTGGTCCTGTGTCTTAGGCTTGACAGTTGCAAGTTTCAACTATTATGCCTCTGTTCACTTAGTCTTTGGTTTAATCAAGAACTTAAGTAGCTTGTTTAGATCCCTAATTGTTCACTTTTATATTTCAGTGAGCAAGGATATTGATGCAGAAGATGATTCAGTCTTGACCCGGATGCTTCAGGCTGTCGCTGTTCCTGTGATTGGAAATGTTTGCCATGTTTTCATGCATGGGCTCAATCGTATTCAGGTAACCTAAATCCCTTCACTTTTTAATCATATTCTTCTCTTTGTGTATGCATTTAGGAAAGATGACTTGACTGGTCTTGTTTTCTAGATATTTGGTGCAGAAAAATTGCAACATGCGGTGCTGAATAGGCCTGAGAACAAGTCTCTTATTACGGTATGTCACATTCCTGGGTTCATTATGATGTGATGATCAATTTCTTGCACTATCAACACATACTTTGTTAGAGGCTAAGGTGCCGGATGGCAAAAAGAGCCTTGGCCCTCTGGTACTGAGATAAGTGCGCGGTGTGTTAAGTGAGATGCGTAATTGCATCCTTTTCACTTTACATTCTATAAATAGCTTTCCACAATGTAGTGCACAAATAAATTAATATGAAGATAATGGAGAAGAGAAATTAACTAGCAGTACTTCTTCTGCCTTCTTTGGTATCTGAGGAGATTATCTTGAACTTTTGCTGTCACTGTCACTTCAAAGTGATGGTTAAGTATTCCAATGTTGTAGGTTAGTAATCATGTTGCGGCTATGGATGACCCTTTGGTTATTGCTTCCTTACTCCCTCCTGGTATGCTGTTAGATGCAAATGGTTTGAGGTGGACACTTTGCGCATCTGATCGATGTTTCAAAAATCCAGTGACTTCAGCATTTTTCAAGTATGCGAAAGTGCTGCCAGTTTCCCGTGGGGATGGGATATATCAGAAGGTATTTGTTTTGTCTATTACTGTGTAGTTCTTCCTTTAGAAAGTTGCAGATGTTTTCATAGTTTTATTTTGCTCATAAGTATAGAATTTCATGAATGTTTGTTGTTCTATATCAGTAAATTGGTTGGACTTTGAGTTTCATTTTTCGATTCTCCCGTCATACTCATTCTTTAAAAGAAGAGCAAGAGTTGGTTGCATGTCTTTATAAGGATTCTTAATTTTGATAAGTTGTTGGAAAGTTCTTTATACTGTTCATGAAAGCAGTGATGTCTTTTCATGATTATTGTTTGTTGAATTTTAAGTTTATGCTTCCCTCTCGATATTTTAGTTACGTAATAATAAAGAAATATGATCCAAACTGGTTTTGCTTTCAAAACTATTTCTTTAATGCCAACAAGATAAAGCTAGCTCTCATTTCATTTCTCTGCTGCAGGGAATGGACTTGGCTATTTCCAAACTGAACCGTGGTGGGTGGGTTCACATATTTCCAGAAGGGAGTCGCTCTCGGGATGGTGGAAAGACCATGGGATCTGCCAAAAGAGGCATTGGAAGGTATGCTTCACTGTCTATTTAGTACTTGTTAGAGATTTTGCCTCCAGGCTTGCATCTCCTCCCACCTTAAATTGCCCCTTCTCTCTGCTGAACTGTTCCAACTTTGACTGAATTTTTTGCAAGTTTAAACATCATAGGACCTGACCAGAAATTTCCCTCTCCTACCATGCTTCTAGTCGTCCCGACACCCTACCCACCCAGCCAACACAAATACACATGTATGATGAACAGGGTTGAGCCTTACGTGTTGGTCAGTGCAGTGCTGGAGAGAGCTATTTCTTTCCTTTTCTTAATATTAATGGCATATCAATTTGCTGATATTGATTATTGATTGGCTTGTCTTTGAAGCACAAGACCCATGTTAGTGCTCGTTGATGTCTTGATGAAAAATGTGAAACTGCTAGATGAACCTATTGTTGTGTTGGGACCTAACAAGGCAATTCTCATCCCCAGCTTTGGGGCTTGGGGGGCACAAAATTACCTTCGAGGTTTAGTCATATTACCATCTGTCGCAATGGTTTTAGAAAACGATTCGCAGATACTCTATTTGATTACAAATTTCTCCTACCTCCTTCTCTCACCCAGAAGATGATGTTAAGAAAAGGTGTTGGTATTCCAAAAAATGCCCACTTGACCTGCCCTTGTTTTTTGACCTAATTATGCCGACAGAAAAGCCTTGGTCATGTTTGCGTGCGCTGCCCATCCTTATGGGTTTAGTAATTTCTAATTAGCACAACGGATGTAAATGTGATGTTCTACACGCAAAAACTTCAAAACTCATTGAAAATCTTGATAAGCTTAGTATTCTTAATGGCATTTATTAAAAGAATTCTGTAAAGTTGTTTTAGTCCTTACTTGATTGATTAATTAGTAACTTAGCAAATAATTAAATGTACTAATATACATCTGATCAAGAGATGCAATTAAAAATATATTACAACCTATATCATGATTTTTGGTTGACTAATAATTAATTAGTCATTTAATGACTCCAGTGGAATTAAATATATAGTTAATCTAGTGAACAATTAAATGTATAATTCCATTTTCTTTGTCACTTTTGCAAATAAATAAATAAAATTTTTCGCCCTTTTGCTTTTGTTTCTTCTTCCCATTGTTTCTTTTTTGTTTTCCTTCTGTATTTCCCTCACCAATCCACCCTGCACCTCCCACTCCGAGTCCCCTTGGCCTTGCCCAACCCATTGCAGGACTGCGCCCCCCATCTCCCAGGTGCCCCTTATGTGTGTGGTGTCTGTATATATTCTCTGTTGGAAGTGTGTATATGCATGTCTGTCTGTGTATATCTGTCTCTATTTGTAAGCGAAAAGGATATTTTGCTATTTCTGCCACTTCCTTGACAGCAGGTATGGAGTTTTCTATAATTTTCAGAACCTACAAGGCTGGTTGTAGTCTGTCAAACCTTTAACTTGTTTGATTATATATATTTGCTTACAAGTTCTTCACTGGTTGATTTCACATGCTGACATCTTTTAAATCCATTGATATTTTTTCTTTGATCTTTTCTCTCTTCTGTAACATATATTCATTTAAAATTTTAGGAAATGATACAAGTTACTAGGGGTTTAATTTCGTATATCGTCCCACTCCCATTCCATTTAAGTGCAATGCTTGTCGAACTTATTATTTTTTTATCGAAAGGATGTGTTTCCATGTGATCTATTGTACTGCCACCTAAATATCTACCATTTGGTTATGTCACGGTACTCGTGAAATGCATCTCATATGTCAAGTGACATCTAACCACTTTTAAGAACAATTATTTGGAGTTTCTTTTTTAGGCAAAAAATCGCACATTTGATCCCATTAGATAAGGCCGTTATCACTTTTAGTTCCTTGCTTTACGGGTTTAACGCATCTAGTCCCTAAACCCTAGAAAATGGGCACTTTTGGTCCTATGCCGTTGTATTACTAGAAAAGTCACGTGTTGATCAAGTGACGTTAGTCAACGGTTAAGGAAGGTCAAGATTTGGGACTATATATGTCCAACCTATAAACCACAGTACCAAAAGTGGGCACCCCCTATCTAGTGGGACCAAAATTGTAATCTCGCCACTTTAGTTATATGAAGTAAATTTTGCACTTTTTCATATTTTTTCTGTTAGATATGTATTTATACATATATTTTAAAAAATACTAAGACATTTCATAATACATAAAAATACTTACTCGTTAATTAAAATAATTATATAGAATAGATTATTCTCTTCATTAATATTATATAAAGTCATATAGTTTGATAGTTTTAATATTTCAAATTCTAAAAGATGACATATAAATTTATTAAAAGATAGTTTATTTGCTAATATTTTAAAATTAAAATCAGGTAAAAATAAAATGGGTCCAACCCACTGAATCTCGGGTCTTCTGTTAGCAGGTCCTCAATCCAAAAAATTCTTTATGGGTCAAAACTTGAGTTTTGATAGACTCACTTAAAAGCTGTCCCTTTACCATTCCTAATTGGAAGAGGCAGCGTCAAAGTCTAAAGTGGTAATGGCTTTGACTTGGGGAAGGTTATAACAGTTGGACAATCAACAAGTTGCAATGGTGAGGAACAAACAAGTAGGGATAAGGGAATCAAATCATAACTTTCTATAATTTTTTCGAAGTTTGAGAAAAATTAAACTATAGTTTTTTGTTCTCCAATCATTTTATCACAAATCATTATGTAGTAGTTGTATGTCATGCATAAGTTTTGAGTAACAATCATTGAACTGTAGAAATAAGTTGCAAGTGAGTCTTGATCGAGCGCTCTCTACTAACTACTATTGCTTTAAGTTTTAACACTTCTTGTGTAAATGGTGATATGGACTCATTCGATTAAGTTCCTAGACTGGACTACCAATTGTGATTGAAAATTTTCAATTAAATATAATAATATGGACGTATCAACTAATTTCCACCTTAAACAGTCGTTCACGCAGTAGATATGAAATCTTATAAATTTAAGAACAAGAAATCCAGTGATTTTAGAAATGGATCTCATAAAACGTTATACAAAATAAAATTTCAATTTAGTATTTTAAAAATAATAGATTGTAATAAAATAAAAAGATACTTAAGTACAATCTGTAATAGTAACAATTAATATTACTTGTTAAACCTGTAAAGTATGGGATTCAAAGTGAGAACGGCCTATATTTAACGGAACCAAAAAAAGTGCGATTTTGCCTTCTTTTTTTACAATTGGCCTTATTAGATAAGACCAAAATTTAAGGGTAATATTTTGGTCTGCTTTACTGAAATTGGAGGTCATATTTGAACTGGCTTTCCAATTGTGTTTTCATGCCAGATTCTTAATGGGTTTCTTTTGCCAAGTTTCTTTTCACTGAAGGACTTCAAATGCCAAAATTAACTGTAGATACAAACTACAGGTTGTAGATAGAACAAGTCACCAATTTCTTTAATTGAATTCTGGGTTCCGGGAGAATAAATATATTTGCTTACATTTTTCATAGGTTGGTCCTGGATGCTGACAATATACCCATGGTTGTTCCTTTTGTGCACACTGGAATGCAGGATGTCATGCCTGTTGGAGCTAAGTTTCCTAGGATTGGCAAAACGGTACGTATTGTCTTTTTGCCAGTTCATCAACTTTGCATTGTTATTATTTCCCGATAACTCTATTGTCAGTTATATCAATCTACAACCAGCATTTTTTTCAGGACAATCACCATAATTTTCCTGATAGATTAAGTTGGTCTATTTGGTAAATTGTCAGGTGACTATACTTGTAGGCGACCCCATTAGTTTTGACGATTTAATAAATGAAGGAGCAAATAAAAATATTTCGAGAGGTAAACTCTATGATGCTGTCTCTGCTAGAATTGGTGATCGACTCCAAAAGCTGAAGCTGCAAGTTGAAGGCTTGGCCATTGAGCAAGCATTACAATTGCAAACATATCCTTCACATGTCACTGAACGAGCCGCTGGTCTTCTGCAAAACGTCGACTGGGAATCACTCGGGATGGAAAACTACATAGGTATTGATGATAACTCGCCGAGGCAAGAACCGTTGCTTGGGCCCAACGTAGCTCAACTCTATCCACAAGAAAGCAGTCATGACGAGCGGTGCTCTAGAGTCGGTGCCTCCGGTGAATGTGGATTTGTTTCGAGGATAAGAGGTTATATGGACTCAACAGAATTTATGGTTTTTGCAGCCAGAGGTTTATTTACTAATCATAGAACAAATGAATATTTTGCTAATCTGCATGGAGTTAGTCCTTTGAAGGCATGGAATAAATTCTGGAAGTCCGTGTCTGGAAATCATCACTTTCCAGCTAACTCAGTTTTCACTGAGGCAATGCAATGTTGAAAAAGTGCACGTTGGAAAGAATAAATTTTGTTTCTGTTCATCTATTTTATTCTAATATTCTTGCCCAAGGGATTTCTCCTCCCCTCCTGTGGAAGATGGCTGGGTTCTCTAATTCACTTGGTTTACAGTATATTGAGTGCTTGAGTATTAATTTTATAATAGTCTATTCGGATTTGTATGATATTTGCAGTTTCATTCTCGGTTGTGCAAATATCCTTCTCTACGCATTCTGGGAAAAGGTTCATTTTTGTCCCTCAACTCTCCATGTTCTGTTGCGTAGTCCTTCAAGTGGCCCACTTTGTAGGCAGTCAATTCTCTTCATTAATTGTCTGTTAAAACGTAAGACTAATAACCGAATGATGCACTTGTTGCCATATTGCTGTATTTGATGGACAAAGGAATGAAAATTTGGTGGCTGCATAATTACTGTCGAACTTTTCTTTCCTTCTTCCCAAACCCTAACCTCCAACTTGGAGCCAATTGATTCAAATTAGACCAATTTCTTCAAACGCTTACCATATTTCGTAATCTTGAAGTTCCAATACATATTTCTTGACATCAAAATATTTTGGAGTAAATTATCAATTAAAGTTTAAATAAATTGGCTACTAATTGGATTCCAAAATAAACGTTCATAGTAAATTTAAGCTTTTCATATTTTCATGATGAATTCATGAGTCCATACTAAATTCGGGTCATATGCATTTTATGGGTTAATCCAAAATAAATATAAAAATTATTTTTTTTTATTTTGGATTGGCTTAGTTCGGTCGAATACATGTTCAACTATGTTCAACTAAAAATTGATCATCAATCAACTCCTCAAAATATATGAAGTTAAGAAAGAAGATTTGGTGCCCTTCTTCCGGTGGGCATCACACCTACTCAAAGGTTTCTAGAGTGTGACCTTGAATCATATCCCAAGGAAAGAAAACAGGATAGCTATGTATGAGCTAACCTAGTAACCACCTTAGCCCTATCCGAAGGAGGAACAACCAACATCTTTGTGTGCAATTGATGAGTACTTCCTTCACTAGATACATCCGATCATGAAGACTCTAACGCGATCATAGTTGCTAGCAATGATGAAAAAGATTGGAGAAAACCATTGATAGAGTAGTTGAAACAGGACAAGTTGCCAGATGATACTCGCCAAGAAATAGAGGTGCGATAAAGGTCATCCCATTTCATCCTGTACAAAGACATATTATATCGGCGATCTTTCGAAGGTACTTACCAGCATTGCTTGAGCAATGAAGCAATGACGAAAGCTCATTGGGAAATTTGTGGTGCACATCAATCTGGTCCGTAGCCTCTACATCTTACAATTGCCTCATGGCATGGTGACTTGATGTCGTGGGGCCTATCACTCCTAAGTCGTCTACTGGACACATCTACATACTTGTAGCCACTAACTACTTTTCGAAGTAGGCTGAAGCAGTTCCAATCAAGGAGATGAAGAAAAAAACCGTAGTGGATTTCATCAACGTCAACATCATCTTCCGATATGGTATTCCTTCGTATATCATCATCGACAATGGAAGACTTTTCTAAAACAAGTCGATAGATAAATTATGCGTACAATTGGGCTTCAAGCAACATTACTCTTCAATTTATAAATGCAACAGCGAATCATTTGGTGGAAGCATTCAATAAGATCCTTTGCAACCTCTTGAAAAAAGTAGTGTCAAAGACGAAGAAGAACTAGCAGGAGAAGATAGGCGAAGCATTATGGGCATATTGGACAATGCATTGGACTGCTACTCAAGCTACACCATATTCCTTAGTCTATGATGTTGAGGTTGTGTTTCCTTTGGAAAGTCAAATATCTTCGCTTCGCATTACGATACAAGAATGACTCATTGTCGAAGACAATGCCCATTTAATGTTAGAAGAACTAGAAGGGTTGGATGGGAAAAGACTTGATGCTCAACAACAACTCCAGTGCTATAAAGCCCGCATGAAAGACATTCAACAAGAAATCCAACCACTGTCATTCCAAGTTGGAGATCTGGTTTTAGCAGTTAGACGATCAACCATGCTTACACAACGAATGGAAAACAACTTCGTGTCAAAATGGGATGGTCCCTCATGGTGAAAGAAGCCTACACAAATGGTGCTTAGAAATTGGTTGACAAAGATGGCCTGCAGATTGGTCCCATAAATGACAAATTCTTGAAGCGTTACTACCCATGAAAGAAATGTTTCAAGATGCATGAGCCTAAATTGCATGTTACTCCTGAACCGCATGAGTATAAACTGTGCATAGCGCCCCTCTTGTAATTAAAAGAAATTAATTTTCTTTGAACTACGTTTTGACTTGATCTCTTCACGGGGTACGTAGGTAGCTTGGGTATATTCGCTCAAGTTCAGTCAGCTCTTCAAAAAAAAAGAAAAAAAGAAAAAGAAAGAGGCCCTATCTCTATTACGAATGAGAAAAGAACAGTGCAAGTGAGTCAATTTCACTGAGATTAAACAAGTCTTTGAGTTTTAGTTATTGTGCAATGTATAGCAATTATTCGCCGCTTAGACAACATAAACAAAAATAAGATGCTACAAAGGATACATAAAGGGATTCCATAGAAGAAAGCATTTTTATTGCATTAAGGAGATTCGTCTACATTGAGGGAAATGAAATAACGAGATAAAGATAAGCACTAAATCTAAAAGACTCATGCAAATAAACTAAAATTTGCCAAGTCTCAATTGGCTCGTCAGGAAGTACCTCCATCTTCTTCAAAGTTTCAACCTTGGTTTTGCAAAGATAAAGAGTATTTTCAAACATTGAGAGCTACTCCTTAGCGGCCATCTCCCTCCGAAAATTGGTCAAGTTCCCTTTAGCACCATGAAGTGATGAGTTGATGAACTCTTCATTGCGTTGAATCTTCAACACAACTTTTTGTATTAACTACTTGGAGGATCTCGGCTTCAAGACTCTTCATCTCATTCACATGCTTCTTCTCTTTTGCTTCGACGGCTGAAAGATCGCCTTTAGCAATTGAAAGAGACTCCTCGTAGACCTCCCGAGTGACCTTTTGAGATGATTCCAATTTGGTCCTAATTGGAAGCACCTTCAAACAAAACCTTCAAGTGACTCTCCAAAGGCGATATGTCCTTCATGTATGTGCCCATCTCCTTGATCAAATCATCGGTAACTTGTCTTACCTCTGAAATTCGTTCAGTGGGAGTCATCGCGATCTTTTGACATATGCGCTCCTAATAGAGATATGTCCTTCATGTATGTGCCCATCTCCTTGATCAAATCATCGGTAACTTGTCTTACCTCTGAAAGTCGTTCAGTGGGAGTCATCGCGATCTTTTGACATATGCGCTCCTAATAGAATTTGAGTAGAATTTGCACGACCTCCATTTTTATGAGTTGAGGGTAGAAATCATTAACTTCGGTAGAAGAAGATGGCCAAAATGGAGCTTCAAAAGTATTCTTCGGCTTCTCTAGAACGTATTATATTAGAGGTGATTTTCTCCATAATAGATGGCAGCATAACTTTTAGATGCTTTCTAGGAGTTTCGATGGAAAGATGGTCATCCTTTGAAACTTATTGCAATTCACCATTCAAAGCGACGTCCACTTGGGCAAGTTAGCTAATCCCATTAACCGAGCCTATGCTACCTTTGGGAGTTGTAGGAATCGCTTCTTGAAGACCAACAAGCTGAGAATATATATATATATAAAGAAGCATAAGAAAGAAAGATAAAAATAAAAGTGAAATTGATATGGTAATATGTTTATGTAGAGTGCCAACTCGTCTAAAGGCATGAAAGAACTTGGAATGCCCTCAAAGTAACGAGGAATTCACACTAATAGTGTCTAAGTTAAAAACCTTCTTAAGCGGTTGAGGATTGCTAAGTTTCCTGTTTGAGATGGATAATGAAGAAATCACATCCTTTTCGCTGGACAAAGTGGTAAGGGAGTGTTTACAAGCACATTATGTCTCCTCTTGGAAGTGGCTGCAACAGGCTTTTTGCATCAGTCTCAACAGTCGACGTCGCTCGATTATCTTTGGATCCCTTCTCCAAATCTGGAGAATGATTCAGTTTAAGGACGACTCTCGTGTTCTTCTCTTAAGTAGTCCTGTTGCACTTTGCCCACCAATCCGCATACTCCTTCGTGACTAGGGGAGATGAAGAAACGCTCCAGGTATGAGGAGTTTAGATAAGGTACCTGATAAAGGACTGCCAAAGCCGTCCAAGTTCCTTCAAGCTGCAAGTCAAAATTTTCTTATTTAACTCCCCGGGACGACTTTCCAAAAAGCAAATCGACGATTAAAATGATAGAGACCGTCAGCTTCAACAATGGATTCCGCTCCGATCCGAAGCGTTAACTAACTGGAGCGCAAAGCCAAAAAGAGGTCCTTAAAGGAGTCCCCATCGTCTGCCACCAAACTCTGGCCTTGATGATGAAAATGAAACTTTAGAAGTCTCGAAGGGTTGATGCAATGAAATAGATCACGCGCCTCCGTAGGTTCAAAGTATTTGGCCATGTTCTCCCCCCGCATATTTCACCATCTGAGCTGAACAGGTTCAAGTTTGGGAGGAAAATAAGTTTGGAGATACTGTCCAATCCAGCCATACACATAGTGGATAGGGAAGACGACCAAAGACTCGAACTGATCGTGGAAGTAGATATGTTCCTAAGGCCTCAGTAGATGCTTGCTAAAACGGGGATAACCAAAGTCCACGAATGTCCCACAAAGATATGGATATTTCTCCAATGGCAGCATGTAGAGTGTTCGTAGAGGGGCACCATAACTCAAGAAAGGCTTGAATGACATGCTTGTTGCATACGTACATGAAAAGAGATGCATGCACAGCTACCTGAATCTTGGCGACGTGAAGGATGCTTGCATGGTGGCCGAGCACATCTTCAGTCCACTCCTAATACTCGAGGTAAAATGATACTTCACTATACTTGGATTGAGAAGTTCTCCATGAAGTCTCAATGGCTGCAAGGTTGTGATCCGGAAGAGTGAATTCAGCATTAGCCTTGACGTCGTGAAGGGAAGACTTAAACAACTGCACTTTGGTTTGAGAAGAAACGTTAGAGCGAGGGTCAAGCATGTCTCTTGTCGCCTCTTCAGACTATTCATGGATGCGCATAGACTTGGAGAAGATCGAGACTTGAAAGATGAGTTATGTTGGCCAGCTTATGAACACATAGGGTGCTGCCCTCCACTTTGAGTTTGTCCTTGCGGCTTCGATAATGATGTTTGGGAATGGCTCAGTATGGTCCTCAAAGTCCATTTCTGAAAAAAAAATTTGAAAGCACGATGAAACTACAAGTCGAGAATGTACATACATGTTCATGTGCATGCAAGAATGCAAAAAAATGCTCTCATCAACAAATTCACAAAAACGAGATGAGTGGGGTCGTTCAAAAGACTTGTGTAAGAAATTGGAACGATATACTCACCGATTCAGGACGAAAAACAGCACAAACGCCAAGCGATTATGTCAAGAAAAATGAGAGGAATGTAGAAAAATCACTCTGAACTTGTTTACTTGATGAAATTCAATAGCCCAAATCACCTATTTATAATGGTTCTTCATGAAAGAAATTTGAAAAATTGCCATACTTCTCAAATTCTGAGGGAGGAGGAGGATTACGTAGAAGGAAATACAATTGTCAATTTTCATAATTTGGCAACTTAGGATTTTCTCTATTTTTTTTGTTTCTTCTTTAGAAGACATGCCTGATGTTGTTTGTAAAAGGAAGATATTTAGTTATGGTTTCATTTACATAAGTGACAAAGAATGGCTAGCATTGGTGTACAAAGTTACTTGTATCAGTGGCTCCTTTTGCACAGGAAACAAATAAAAGAAAACAAAAAGGAGAATATTTCTTAGCCAAAATCTTGAGTTGGCAACCGAGAGCATGCAATTGGAAAAAAGAAAATGTTTCTTTCCTTTTATGTGCAAAGTTAATTCTTTAGGGATGGCCCAGATTTCACACATACAAAATTAAAAGAAAAATGAGAGGGACGAAAAAAATCAAGACTTCAAGTCACGTCTCCGACAACGATTGGCATATTCTTCTTCAAGGCTTGAAGTGGGGGCATCTATTGACATCAAAATATTCTAGAATAAATTACTAATTAAAGCCCAAATAAATTGGCTAATGATTAGGTTTCAAAATAAAAGTTCATAATAAATTTGGGCTTTTCATATTTTCAATATACTGAATTAATAAGTCCATACCAAATTTGACTCATATTTATTTTTATGGGTCGATCCAAAATAAATATAAAGTTATCTCTTTTATTTTGGATTGGTTAAGTCGGCTGAATACATGTCCAACAGCAGTCCATCAGGAAACCAATCTATGTCAAAGCCCACGATGTACAAGCACAAGGAAGTGAGCCCAAGCTGCCTAAAGTCCTACTCACGCTTATAAAAGGCAGCCTTTGTCACTCACAAGTGATGGCATACATACAAACAAACACACACATAGCAAATCCAAGCAAGAGCAAGTCCAAAAGCTTTTTGCCAATACGAAGCTCTGCAACCACAAGGCATTGATACAATCTTTCAAGGTGGTACGCAGTGGTCTTCCTCAAATCAGAAGGAGATCGCACATTCTATTCAAGAACAAGCTCCAGGCCCTTGAATCCATATCCTAGAGAAGAATCAGAGGGTTACTTTGAATTCAACGATTGTAAACCCCTTAGATTAAATTAGTAAATCTCATTTGATCCATATTATTTCTTATCTTGTAATCCATTTTTTGCAGACACAAAATTTGTGTGAACAATATTTTTTCAAGTTATTGGTTGGTTGTTTTGGAGTTTCAGTGGTAGCAAACATGGCATTCGATCTCAT
The DNA here is from genome assembly GCF_000512975.1 of Sesamum indicum. Taxonomy (NCBI): domain Eukaryota; kingdom Viridiplantae; phylum Streptophyta; class Magnoliopsida; order Lamiales; family Pedaliaceae; genus Sesamum; species Sesamum indicum. The sequence continues at coordinate 12,345,784 of NC_026154.1, forward strand.
TTTATTATAAGTTTATATTATCTCTCAATTTTTGTGTTCATGGGCTTATCTTCAATAATATGAATAGAAAATCCTCACCTGCATATCCATGAGGCTGTAATACGAAAGTTTGAATTCACGCTCGCAAAGTACAAGTTCATTAAAGGAAAACAAAAATCTTCTTGTATGTTTTTTCTCTTCATTTTTGGAGTTTGAGGAGTGGACTTAGAAGCTTCTGATAATCACTTCTAGATTGGAGAGGAAGAATTTTGTTGTGCTCTATTTTGTTGTCTAGAAAATGGGCAAATTTTCCCTTAAAAATGGTAGTATAGCGTTGTGAACTTGAATTGTGTCAAATTCCTCCACTTTTCCATTACAAAAAGCAACAATATGTGAGAAACACATGCATTATTTTGTTGGTCTCTAATGGATAGTTAATGTAAATGATTAAGAATTGGCATTTGAAGGAATAAGTGTTTAACTTATGGAACATGATAAATCAAATTCATTTTAATGACAAAATTAAGGGATGTAAACTTTATTTTTCACCATAAAAGAGGGATTGGTATTTTCAAACTTGCTATAACTTTAGTTTAAATTACATTATGGTTCCTATAGTTTGTCATTCATTCATTTTAGATCCTTATCTATTTCCCATTCTCTCATTTTCTTTTAAGAAGTTCCTGATCCAAACCTCAAATAACTTAAAGTTCTGAGCCAAATAAATCCATAAAACTAGTAATACAATTTTTTCTTTATTTTTTTTCCCAAGTCAATATCCCAATTTTCAAGCCTTATTTTGAGTTTTAATCTAAGAAATATAGGCTTTAGATGTTGTACGTGAAGAAGATCTCAATTTGATTGAGTGGTTACTTTTTCAGTGAGTGTAAACATGCCTTTGTTATCACTTCAAATTATGGCAAAAAAAATTTCTTTAAATCTTCTCGATGGATTTTTTAAAGTCCATAAGTTGGAGAAGATCTAATCCACAATTTGAGTGTCTTACTATCATTAATTATTCCGTAATTGTGGAATTCCTTGAGGAGTTTGCACTTACTTTTTAGTCCATCCTCTTCACTCACACCCCCACCACTGTGAAAATGAGCCAAATATACGATAAAATTGCTCATTTGACATATATAAACCCAAATAACCAAAAAAGAAGAAGAAGAAGAAAAAGACGAAGAAAAAGGCTCAAAGCTCATTTGTTTCCCTCCGAAAAATTGCCTTACATGCCTTCACATGTTAATTTCCATCAAAACTAACAATTCAGTTAATAATGTGACAATTTCTGTTGCAAGATCAAATGAAGAAGGGACCAAAATTTTTAAGAATTTGAAGCAAATAAGCTGCTAATTATAAGGATGAAAAATGTAAGTACCCCACCTTATAACATGGCAAATAGAGGATATCAAATTCTTTTTTAGGTCGTTTTGTTTTATAGTTGATAAAAGTGGTGGATTGGGCTTGAATATATAATGGTAGGACAAGATAATCCTCAAATTTGTATCCAACGATGTAAACATTGATTAAACCATGTGAATTTTGTATCTATAAAGTGAGTTTTTTTAACATTTAAGGATAATTGATGTGTCTCATCCTTGAATACTCAATACTACCATTTTGGCTATATTTTTAAATATATCATACTTCAAATTATCAGCTTTTATGGTGACTATACGCATTTGGGAATCAGGGCAAATGTACACTGGTAATTAGCATTCTTGGAGGGAATTTGTTTCCTATTGATCGATAGGCGTTCTACGGCCCCGCGAGCACCACTCACTATTCATTTGCGACCTTTTATCTGATTTTCAGGGTGCTAGTTGAGACTTTGTTGCTCAGATTCATTGACATAGTTTAGTTATACTTTAATACAGTTTAGCGACCATATGTGTTATTTTCTGCATTAAATTGGAAAATTTGTAAGGTTGTAAGCAAGTTCATGATGCTCATATAGCTTGCTCTGTGTTGCTGCTTATTTCAGCTTTAATTGCGGACCGGAAGGTTCAAATTTCAAAATTGTGGAGTATGGGTGATTTCTATATTAATCGAAAGCATTCACTTGGGTACTTGTGGTCAAATTAATAGGAACACAACTTAATATTCAAACAGTACTGGAAAGCAATCAAACTCAGTGACTTAGACTGTATGAGACTTTGTAATTGTGGGATTTTGATTATTGACAGGACTACATAGATTGATCAATACCTGTGTAAAAGGCTTGGGGGATGCAACCATGCCAATGTGGGTGAATTTTGAAGTATTCCAACTATTAGAACGACGAATTTTCATCATGCTTGTATTGACATTAATACCTATTTTTTCTAATAGTAGACCTACTGCGATACTATAGACAAATTAATTTTGCACCCAATTAAATAATGACAAGTAGAAAGTAATATATTAAGTATAAAAAAAATATTTTTCTATTTATATTTTAGAACTTACTAAATCAATTCCAAGTGCAAATTGTTATTTTAATTGATAATTTAATATATATTTCGTTATCAAATCAACAAACGACAAGTGTTAGAATTGAACTGTTTCGGCCAATCAAACTATGTTACGCAATAAAAAATTCAAAATACTTAATGTATGCTTCAATCAAATCCAAACAAATAATTTGATATTTATCTTTAGAAAATAGAACTATTAAGGAGATAATTTCAAAATTAATTAATTATGTCATGTCAAATATTTTATGTATTTATCTCTTTAAATTAAAAAATAAAAATATAAGAGTTAAATGCAGACACCCCCACCCCCAACATATGGAGACATTTGCACTTTGCCTCCAACCATTTTTTTTTTACACTTTTCCCCCCAACCTTTTGATTTTATTGCACTTTGTATTTTTTGGGGAATAACAACGAAATATTTCTTCCATATGTGTACATGCGCCTGAAAGCCATTTTGGATTCGGTAAAATTAAGAATATTGGGAAAAAATGGAGAAGAAAGGAGAAAATTTTCAGAATATTTAATGCTTGATCTGCAGATAAACCACTTCACATTACAAGCCAAATGTAATGTTGGCACAGTTAGAATACACATGCTTGATGGTGGCGATCGACAGAAATACACATAATTTTCTTTTACTTTTCCTTTCTTTTTTTGGTTTGGTTTGGTTTTGCCTCTTTTTATACAATAGGAGTGTATTTGGTTTTATTGTGAAGTTGCACTCTTTCGTGGTTCTTTCATTTGGGCTAGTTGCAGTTCAATTTCTTCATCTGGGTTGGTGAGTTTTTCTTTTTCTTCTCATCTGGGTTTTTTGAACTCCCTCCATAATTACATTCCATCTTATGATAATTTTATATTTAACTCAATAAGATAAACCATATTCTTACTTGATATATTTTATATAAACATCACATAATGACATACGTCATCAAGATTTGGATTCTATCTTTGACCTTAGCATTTTATAAGTATATGGAAATGAGAAATCACAGTTTCTAGTTGTTATAAATTTAAGATATAAATCTACTGAAAGTTTAATGCTTATCCTATTATGTAGGTAGAACTCCCTACTTAAATAACACCAATGACCCACTAGTGATACTGATGATTGGCTTATGATCCAATTTAGATAGTAGCTCTATGATTTATTCTCAATTTTTATAATGTTCTGTTGATTTTGTGGTTGTGTTGAAGTTTTTTATTTGTGGATTGAAATTAAAAAAAAATTCTGTTCCGTTTAGAGATTTCACAGGCCTGATGTAGAGAAAGTTCATGGCTTTTTTGTTTGATTTTGTCTTGTAATGTGAAGTTTATTTACAAATCAGGCATTAAATTTTTCTCCATTTTTTTTATTTTTTTTTCATTTTTCCTATTTTTATTTATTTTGTTTTCATTAAAAGATCGGGGAGCAAATTGCAAATGACCCCATACGTTGGGGGAGGGGGTGTTTGCATTTAAGTCTTACAATTTTATCGAATTCAAAATCACTCTTAGACCCGTGAACACACCCGGACAAAATATTCCATCATTATTCATCGGAAAGTGCAAAGTCCAACAAATTCAAAAGGTTGAGTGGGGAAGTGTAAAAATAAAAGTTGGGGGGTAAAATGCAAATGACCCCATACGTTGGGGGAGGGGTGTCTGCATTTTGCCCAAAATATAATATGAAAGGTGTTCAAATACATTATAACACTACCTCTTTGACACTTATATAAATGAGATCCTTCAAACTCATTTAAAAGACACACATGTATACATAGAGAACGAAGGGTGAAGCGAGAGAAGAAGACCAAAATAATTCTCTCTATGCAGTTTCTCGAGTTCAAGAATATTCAATCACTCGAAGCAGAGATCGAGTCGTTCATCGAAGATGCGGAACAAATATATCGTTTAATTTGGGAATACAGTTGTTACGCCCTTGAATTAACTTTATAAATACCCAAGTAAATTTTCAAGAAAATCAAAGTGCAAATCCACTATCAAGTTCTCAAATTTCAAGTTAAGGCTATAGTAGTTCGGGATTACAAGCGTGAGCCCTCAAATCAATGCTATAGGAATTCAAATTCAAGTCCAAATGAGATCTACAAGAAGATTTTTGCCTTTGAATTTGTCAACTCTACAAACACTATCTTTGAAGAGAAGAATTGGAGGATTGAATAGAGATTGTAGCCATTTCAATTTCTTTGAATCTATACATTTTATTTGTGTTAATTTTCTTTTATTTTAATTTACAGACGTGATAAAATTCACCCTCACAAATTTTAGCATGCTCAGCGGGACCTCTCTACCTTTCTCTTCCCCTTCATCAAGATCTAGAGCACTTAAATGGATATTTAAGTAAAAGCTTTGAAGACGATGAACTCCAAACTCGCCATATCAAAAAACCTTCAAACTCTAGTACCAAGAGTATTAATGTTACTACAAGGAGCATGCCAAAGAAACTTAAAGAATAATCCTAGATAACTCCTCACGTTGAGCCTGCCAGAATGACTTAATCCTACCTAGCCATGCAAGTGAAAATGATGGAAATAAATATCCTCCATCCTCTCCTCACTCCGTGTCTAGCTATTCTTTCGTTAAAAATGTGGCATCAGTCATGGTGACAAATGCTACGAGTATAGAAGAGGGAATTGTGAGTTTGGAAAGAGCCATAGAGAGAGTTACAAAGCTATCCAAGAGCAAGATGCTCAAATTGCTAGATTGATCAACAAGACAGATAACGTTGACACGAGCTATATCATGGGGAAACAATTGATGCTCACAATGAAGTAGAGGCATCATCAAAGCAACATTATAATGAGAATGATAAGGCTGCGAAAGAGGTTCAAGTTTCATCTGATGGATTGATTCTTATGGACTAATTGAAGAATTTATTAAAGGAACCATCAGAAGTAAGATCGAGGGGAGATCTAAGTTATCCCTTACTTATTCCAAGTTTTACACCTAAAGGATTGACAGGTTGAAGATGCCAATGGGTTATCAAGCACCAAAATTCCAGCAATTTGATGGTAAATGCAATCCAAAGCAGCACATGGCTCACTTCGTTGAAACATGCAACAATGCTAGAACATATGGGGATCACTTAGTCAAGCAATTTGTGCAATCACTTAAAGACAATGCACTCAACTGGTATATTGACTTAGAGCATGACCAAATTGATGGGTGGGAGCAATTAGAACAAGAATTTCTTAATTGCTTAATATGACTCAGTGAACTGTTACCGTGATTGAACTTACAAATTCTCACCAACGGAAAGATGAACCTATCATCAATTACATGAATAGATAGAGAAATATGAGCTTTAATGTGAAGATCGATTATCTGAAGCTTCTGCCATCAATATGTGCATTTAAGAGATGCATTGGGACCTTTGGTATATTCTCTAAGGAATTTTAGCCAAATCCTTTGAAGAATTAGACACTCGAGCATGTGATATGGAATTAAGCATGATAACGAGTGGAGTTGAGTTACCACCTATTCAGGAGCTTCACAAAACTAAGAAAAACTAAGAAGTTAAGAAAGGTCAAACCTTTTCCAAAAGCCTCGGGCAAGGGGTTAATGGCGGTGAATGTAGCACCCTTCAAGCTTCGAAGTACAAGAAAAGATAACATTATCCTAAAGAATAATGTTTCATACGAGAAACCACCGAAAAACTTAACCTTGAAGGAAATACAAGAGAAGCAATATCTTGACTCTCATATTTTCGCGATGTTTGATAACTTACTGAAGGTTGATCTTATTAAGCTACCTAAAATGAAGCGAACTGAAGTAGCTAAATGAAGTAGATAATCCAAAGTATTGCAAATACCTTCCCTTAGATGGGCATTTGATACAAAAGTGCTTCGTGTTTAAAAAGAGGATGTGGCATCAACAAATCTTGTTACAGTCATATATCGATCCTATGAAGACAACAATGCTTCATGTAATACCACGCATGAGAA